>NC_041046.1:3383865-3568865 GCF_900634775.1 Gouania willdenowi
TTCTTCTTCTTCTTCTTCTTCTTCTTCTTCTTCTTCTCTTCTTCTTCTTCTTCTTCTTCTTCTTCTTCTTCTTCTTCTTCTTCTTTCTTCTTCTTCTTCTTCTTCTTCTTCTTCTTCTTTCTTCTTCTTCTTTCTTCTTCTTCTTTCTTCTTCTTCTTCTTCTTCTTCTTCTTCTTCTTCTTCTTCTCTTCTTCTTCTTCTTCTTCTTCTTCTTCTTCTTCTTCTTCTTCACCACATCCACTGATGTTAAATTCATTCAATTAAAATTAATATTTGCATGACAACATGTCTACCAGAGGACAAGAGGTCTACCAGAGGACAACATGTCTACCAGAGGACAACATGTCTACCAGAGGACAAGAGGTCTACCACAGGACAACAGGTCTACCAGAGGACAACAGGTCTACCAGAGGACAACAGGTCTACCAGAGGACAAGAGGTCTACCAGAGGACAAGAGGTCTACCACAGGACAACAGGTCTACCAGAGGACAACATGTCTACCAGAGGACAACAGGTCTACCAGAGGACAACATGTCTACCAGAGGACAACAGGTCTACCAGAGGACAACATGTCTACCAGAGGACAAGAGGTCTACCACAGGACAACAGGTCTACCAGAGGACAGCATGTCTACCAGAAGACAACATGTCTACCAGAGGACAACATGTCTACCAGAAGACAACATGTCTACCACAGGACAACAGGTCTACCAGAGGACAACATGTCTACCAGATAAATGTCAGGGTGAGATCTGTTTGCTCTACTCAGGAGATGTAGATGATCTTTAGGGAGGGGAGATGATGCAGCCAATGATGCTCTGAGATGTGTTGACTACTTCCTCTCTGCTTCAGTGCAGCTGGTGTACCACACTGTAGTACAGCAGCAGGTTCTCTATGGAAGAGCACCAGAAGTTCACCAGCAGCTTCTCATTCAGGTTGTTCTTCCTGAGCACTCTCAGAAAGTACAGATGTTGTCATGCCTTCCTGGTCAGATGTTAGGAGTCCAGGAGAGGTCAGCAGAGATGAGGGTCCCCAGGAAACTTGAAGGTTTGGACCTTCTCTGCAGGCAACCAGTGATGTAGAGGGGAGCTGGCTGTGCCTGGTGCTTCCTGAAGTCAAAGATGATTTCCTTTGTTTTTGTGGGGGTTCAATGCCAGGTTGTTCTCATCTCCCCCTGAGATTAGTCCAACCACAGTGGTATCATCTGCAAATATGACGATGGTGTTTTCTAAGGTTCTCCAGTCTCCATATTTTTGTTACATTTGATGAAATCCAATCAGACAGTCATGTGATCAGGTGGTTTTAAAGGCACACTGTGACCTAAAGAGTGACCCATATGCTTATTATTTAGAAATGATTCCTCAGGCCAATATACAGCGCTCACAGTATCAATGCTGTGGGCGGGGCTTCCCTCTGGAAGGTGACAGACTGTCCTTCACCAGGTCATGTGACCTGGAGAATGTTTCACTTCACGGCAGTCACGTGACCACAGGCTCTGATATGTAGTTCCCACGTGACGTCACAACATACGAGCATTTCCCGACCCGGCGCCATTGTTGTGGGCTGTGAAACGAGTTTAGCCTCTGTTTACAGCTAAAAGAGAACAATCTGGTGTTTAGTGTTGGTTAATGATGCACTAATCACTGTGATAGTTCAGTTAAACGTAGAGTCTTTAATAAGGGAAATCAGATCTGTAACTTCAGGATAAGGATTGGTTCTAAGGGCTGGGCTTACGCTGCAGCTACGGGCTGAAGTATGGGCTGGAGGAGTAGCCGCCGCCCTCCTCTCTTGTGAGCTCGGCCTTCCTCACCACGTCCGTGGCGCCCCCCCACTCCCTGGCCTTGCCGCCATTGTCGGCCCCCTTCGCTGGGGGTCGAAGGGGACGGGCGTGAAAGTTACCGGTCTAGCGCCCCTAGTGGTTAAAAGTGTGCTTTAACATTGTGTACAAACATTAAAGGTTCTATCTCATTCAAATCAACTTTTTGGAGTTTTTAACTTGTTACAATATTCATTCATTAACAAAAACACCCCAAAGTATTGTAAGGATTCCTTCCTGCATCTCTGAGAAATGCCCAATAATCTGCTCTCTGAGCTGATTAATCTGTGTATCATTCGTTCATTCGTTTTTCATTATGTAACAAAAACATGAAAAACGAAAAAAACACTCATTATTTGATATTTGTTTCCAAAACCAAAATGAAAAAAATGGAAAACTCCTTGTTTTTCAAATTCAAGCTCCTTTGCTTCAGTACAAAAAACGAAAAACGGAAAACAAACACCTTTATTTGTTTTCTCCATCACCGATTGGCCAAAGTACGTGACCAGGAAGTGAAGCGTTACACATTCTGAGATATATTTATCTCTGCAACACTAAGGAGTCTCTGAATCCTCCTTAATGTCTGTGAGGACGTTCTGTGTTCAACACCAGCTAAAGAGAAAAGGACACATTTCTGATGCACAGTTGGAAGCAGCGATCTAGTCATGTTGAACTGCCGTTAGCATAGCCGTTAGCGTCGGATGAGAGTACACTTCAAATAATCGAGTGTTTTCTTTGTTTTTCGTGTTTTTGTTACATAATGAACAAATGATACATGGATTTTGCCTCTTCATAATTCTAGTGACGTCACTAGAATTATGAACCCATTTACATTTACCATCACCTTAAATGAACTATTCCTGTATCTAATAAAAATGATGCGGAGAAGAAAGTGAGTTATCAGCTTAAAACTCTGGTGTTGCTGGATGAACACACAGCGCTGAGACGGACTCACAATAGTCTGTTAAATATCATTGTTTGACTGTAATGTACAGTTTTTGGCTGAAAACAATAACAGTGAGTGGATAATAAGAGAAAATCACTTTGGTGATCATTGATCTGCCTCAGAGCGAGTCATGCAGGCAAGTCAGTGTATAGACACGCCCACTCATGAATATGCATAAGCAGGCATATTTTCAGGAGCTTTTCCCTGGTTTTAGACATTTATCTACCACAGTGTTTACCTAAAGTGCCTCCAATATGGCCGCACATCCTGGTTACTGCCCAGAACATGACGGAGGTGAAAACCTTCTATAAGAATTGAATCTTTACACCTAAACTCTTTTTGCTTTATATTTTAGTCGACTATCTGTAACATCTTTAGTCGACTAAAACTGAACGAGTTCTTATAACTGAAAAAACTAAAACTACATTTAAATGAGTTATAATCAACTCTAATATTAGATGTTATTGAATGAGTTCCTCCTCAATGGATAGGCCCCGCCCCCTCAGTCAGCTGTGGCGATGATGAAGATGATGAAGATGATGAAGATGATGAAGATGATGATAACAGGTAGAACAACAACAAGCCACAGCTGCATCTATTGTTCCTGCAGCTGTGTGTGTGTGTGGGGTGGTGTGTGTGTGTGGTGGTGTGTGTGTGTGTGTGTGTGTGTGTGTGTGCGCGCGCCCCGCCCCTTCCCGTGCGTGGTTCCGCCTCCACCGGCTGCGCGTGCTGCGTGCTCATCTTTTACCGGAGAGTCTCTGCTAGAGCTGCTGCATGGAGACACCGGAGCAGGAAGTGGTTCCGTTCACCGGAGCCTGAAGCACCGGGAGGAGCACCGGGAGGAGCACCGGGAGGAGCACCGGGAGGAGCACCGGGAGGAGCACCGGGAGCCCGAGCTGAACAGGTGATGCGCGTGCATGTGCGTGTGCTTGAGATACACTGTCGGTCAGTGAATGTACAGACAGAATCAATGAACAAACGAAATGAAGTACTGCATGTCTGTAGATCTGTAGACTATATCTAGATTTATAGATCTATGATATAGATTTATATAAACATTAAACACTTTAAACACGTCCCACGTGCAGCATGTGGTGATGGATGGATGGATGGATGGATGGATGGATGCAAAGGGAGGAAGGGGCGTCTCCATGGAAACAGATATTATTAAAAACCCAACGAGCAGCAGCGCGGAATCTGTTGTAATTAAAACCTGACATTAAAGAAGTGTGTGTCTGCAGCCCCCCCCCCCCCCCCCCCCCCCCCCCATCAGTTGCCCATTAAGCCCCGCCCCCTCTCTTATATTAACAGTGTTTTTATGACTAACTAATATGTGATGAATTAAAGGTTCTGCTCACAGCCTTGTTTGTGCTGATCTCAGTAAAAACATCCTCTATGTGAACAGTGTGTTCAACCTGTGGAGCGTGGCCCAAAGACCAGGAAGTGAGTGCTGCTGCTTTAGAAAGAATAAAAACACTAAATGTTTCCACAGAGAAATAAAACAGCTCACTTTCCTCTTTATGATTATTACAGATTATTGTCCTCAAGGAAAAAACATTTGACTCAAATATCTTCATAAAAACTAGTAATAAAAACACCTGAATTTCTAAATAACACTAAAGTTGTTATGCTTTCATGAGGAGGAATTTCAGACGTTTCCATAATGAAATGTGTTGCAAAATCACCATGGAAACACTTTTACACAAATACACATCACACAACGTGACGTACCTGGTCACATGAGTAAACATGACGTGGTACGTGTGGACAGATATTATTATCATTAGACTTCACTAGTACAGTGCCTGTGGAAGTATGTATTCATAGAGTGGGAGGAGCTTAAGTAGAGTGTCTATTATGTCCAAATGAGTATGTGTTATAAGGTTGTATGTACATAGAGGTGTACATACTGTACTCTGTAGTGTTATAAAGGCTTTATTTATGGATGTAAAATAAAATAGTGTGTGTGAATTATGTGATTTATTTCTATGAGACAAACATGTTTGTTCTTCTACAGCTGGTGTCATGGAGGAGGGGAGGAGCCATGTGAGCAGAGGATGGATGATGGATGGATGGAGAGGATGGTTATTGATAAATGACTAAACATCTGGATCTGCAGCTGGAACATCTGGATGATCTCCTTCTGCTGACGATGGCCTCCAACTTCAACGACGTTCTCAAGCAGGGCTACGTCCGCATGCGCAGCCGCAAGCTGGGGGTGAGGGGGCGCTCTTCAACATGTGGTTTGAGTATAAATGTGATATCAGTGATTATCAAACTATATTAAACTCTACTCAGTTATAGAGTACATGTACATAGAGTAGAGTACATAGAGTACATGTGCTCAGTTTAGCTTTACGAGTGCATGAGTAGACTTTACCAGTGAAGTAAACAGTGTCACTTGCTAGCATCATATGCTAATAAAGGGGCGGGGAAATAAAGTCAGGCTTGCCATTGGTTTGAGAAATTATTCCAACCAATCAGAGAGCAGGATTTGGTTCTAATCCCTCCTACTTCAATTATATTAGGTCTACTAGTACTACTAGTGACTCTAGGGCTTTACTAGTAGTACTAGTAGACTAGAATCATTATACTAGTACTACTGTTATTATACTAGTAGTACTAGTAGACTAGTACTAGTAGACTAGAATCATTATACTAGTACTACTGTGAGATATGTTATTGTACTAGTAGTACTAGTAAACCAAAAACTGTTTTATTACCAGTAAAGTAAAATGATCTACTAGTAGACAATTTACTAGTAGTAGTAGTATACTTTAAATATGTTACTCTGTGTGTCACAGATCTACCGCCGCTGCTGGTTGGTGTTCAGGAAGTCATCCAGTAAAGGTCCGTGTCGCCTGGAGAAATACCCTGAAGAGAAGGCAGCCTACATCAGAACCAGTCCTAAAGTAAGAGAAGAAGAACAGGGTCCTCATCTGAACCCTGACCCTGATAGACCCAGATCTGAACCCTGACCCTGAGACTATCAGGACTGAACAGAACAGTCGTTACTAATGTTTGGTGATTAATAAAGGTTTTTGATTCCAAACAGAACATTTCAATGTTTCCTCCAAACATCAAACATACTGATGAACATGTGTTTGAAACATCAGTCATGTGACCTAATTTATTCATCTTTGACCAAGGTGACAGATATGAGTCATGTGAAGAGTATCACACGGTTGCCACGGGATACCAAGAGACAGGCGGTGACAATAGTGTTTACAGATGATACGTCCGCACCTTCAGCTGTGAATCAGGTAAGAAATGGATGCATTAGCATCAACATTAGCATAAGCATTAGCATCAACATCAACATTAACATCAGCATCAACAAGAGCATTAGCAACAACGTTAGCATCAACATCAGCAACATTAACATTAGCATAATTATTAGCATCAGCATTAGCATCAGCATTAGCATCAGACACGTGTGTGTGTGCGTGTGTGTGTGTGTGGTGTTGTTGTGGTTTGTGTGTGTGTGTGTGTGTGTGTGTGTGTGTGTGTGTGTGTGCGTGTGTGTGTGTGTGTGTGTGTGTGTCAGATCTGGAGGCTGAGGACTGGTATAAGAGCCTTTCTGTGGAGTGTCTGGGTTGTGGACTCAATGACATCAGTCTGGGAGAACCGGACCTGCTGGCAGCGGGAGTACAGTGTGAACACACAGGTAGAACACACACACACACACACACACAGAAATTATTTTTTAAACCCTTTTGACAATAACATTGTATTTATCTACTATATTGTATTCTGTTGTTACAAGTTAGATTCTAGGAAATGTCTACGAGAAGAGGTCGATCCACGTGTCCTCTATAAAATTATGATATGGTCACGTTACCTGAGCCCCAGGCAGCATGCTAAGCTAAGTTAAACTAAACTAAGCTAAGTTAAATTAAGCTAAGCTAAACTAAACTAAGCTAAGGTAAATTAAGCTAAGCTAAACTAAGCTAAGCTAAACTAAACTAAGCTAAGTTAAATTAAGCTAAGCTAAGCTAAGCTAAACTAAACTAAGCTAAGCTAAGTTAAATTAAGCTAAGCTAAACTAAACTAAACTACGCTAAGCTAAACTAAACTAAGCTAAGTTAAATTAAGCTAAGCTAAACTAAGCTAAGCTAAACTAAACTAAACTAAGCTAAGTTAAATTAAGCTAAGCTAAACTAAGCTAAACTAAGCTAAGCTAAGTTAAATTAAGCTAAGCTAAGCTAAACTAAACTACGCTAAGCTAAACTAAGCTAAACTAAGCTAAGCTAAACTAAACTAAACTAAGCTAAGTTAAATTAAGCTAAGCTAAGCTAAGCTAAACTAAACTACGCTAAGCTAAACTAAACTAAGCTAAGTTAAATTAAGCTAAACTAAACTAAGCTAAGTTAAATTAAGCTAAGCTAAGCTAAACTAAACTAAGCTAAGCTAAGTTAAATTAAGCTAAGCTAAACTACGCTAAGCTAAACTAAACTAAGCTAAGTTAAATTAAGCTAAGCTAAACTAAACTAAACTAAGCTAAGTTAAATTAAGCTAAGCTAAACTAAACTAAGCTAAACTAAGCTAAGCTAAGTTAAATTAAGCTAAGCTAAGCTAAACTAAACTAAACTACGCTAAGCTAAACTAAGCTAAACTAAGCTAAGCTAAACTAAACTAAGCTAAGTTAAATTAAGCTAAGCTAAGCTAAGCTAAACTAAACTACGCTAAGCTAAACTAAGCTAAGTTAAATTAAGCTAAACTAAACTAAGCTAAGTTAAATTAAGCTAAGCTAAACTAAACTAAGCTAAGTTAAATTAAGCTAAGCTAAGCAAATTAAACCAAGCTAACAACCAATCTAGTTAAGTTAAAGTAAGCTAAGCTAAACTAAACTAAGCTAAGCTAAACTAAACTAAGCTAAGTTAAATTAAGCTAAGCTAAACTAAACTAAACTAAGCTAAGTTAAATTAAGCTAAACTAAGCTAAGCTAAACTAAACTAAACAAAGTTAAATTAAGCTAAACTAAACTAAGCTAAGTTAAATTAAGCTAAGCTAAGCAAAATTAAACCAAGCTAACAACCAATCTAGTTAAGTTAAAGTAAGCTAAGCTAAACTAAGCTAAACTAAGCTAAACTAAACTAAGCTAAGTTAAATTAAGCTAAGCTAAACTAAACTAAGCTAAACTAAACTAAGCTAAGTTAAATTAAGCTAAGCTAAGCTAAACTAAGCTAAGCTAAGCTAAACTAAACTAACTAAGCTATGTTAAATTAAGCTAAACTAAACTAAGCCAAGGTAAACTAAGTTAAATTAAGCTAAGCTAAGCAAAATTAAACCAAGCTAACAACCAATCTAAGTTAAGTTAAGATAAAGTAAGCTAAGCTAAGTTAGGCTAAGCACGCTCAGCTACGCTACGCTAAGCTATTTCCTCTCCTCAGAACGTTTCCACGTGTTCCTGCTGCCATCTTCCAACCTGGACATCTACGGGGAGTGTATGATGCAGGTGACCCAGGAGAACATTACCTGTGGGACGTCCACAACCCCCGCACCAAGCTTTCACCTGGCCGCTCTGCGCGCTGCGACGCTACGGACGAGACGCCACGCGCTTCACCCTTTGAAGCAGGACGGTCAGTAGCTGCCCACGGATAGGGACATAGGAACTGTTCACATAGGATCAGTTCTTGGCCCCTCCCACTTTCTGGTTATGGGTTGTAACTTCCTGCACATGGGTGTCGAATGTAAAAACTAAGTCACTTTTTCATAGCTGACATATTTGAGACAGAAATTCATGTTCTCATCATAATGCATGTTCAATATCATTGTTCAAAATGTTTACACATGAAAACTAATCTAAATCTAAATGTTAAATGTAAATCGAAATCTAAATGTTAAATTGGTCACCAAGTGTAAACCTAAATGTTGATAAGTTATATAAAGTGGACCGGTCAGTGTCTGTTGATCAGGCCCCACCCACACCACTGACTGTGGCTCAGTGAATGAGGAGAGGGGAGGAGCCAGAGACAAGGTGGGAGGGCTCTGTAAATAGCGGTAATGACGGGCTTGGCACATGTTAAACAACAACCGAGAGCAGCAGTTCCCTCACTCTAATCAGTGATGAAGAAACTAAGATGAAGAAGAACTTTGAGGGGGGGGTGAGTGGAGTGTGGGCGGGGCCTCATGATTGACAGGCGCTGACCTGCCCACTTTGTATAATTTCTAAACATTTAGCTTACACTTGACCACCAATTTAACATTTGATGCAGCTTATGTGGACTGTAATTTAGGGATCGACCGAAATGGGTTTTTTTAGGGCTGATGACAATACCAATTTTTACCATCAGCCTTAGAAGATGACTGATACAGACAGATACAGACTGATACAGACTGATACAGACTGATACAGACAGATACAGACTGATACAGACAGATACAGGCAGATACAGACTGATACAGGCAGATACAGGCAGATACAGACAGATACAGACTGATACAGACTGATACAGGCAGATACAGGCAGATACAGACAGATACAGACTGATACAGACAGATACAGACGATACAGACTGATACAGACAGATACAGACTGTATACAGAATACGACTGATACAGACTGATACACGACTTACAGACAGATACAGACTGATACAGGCAGATACAGACTGATACAGACTGATACAGACTGATACAGACAGATACAGACTGATACAGACTGATACAGACAGATACAGACTGATACAGACAGATACAGACAGATACAGACGATACAGACTTGATACAGACAGATACAGACTGATACAGGCAGATACAGACGGATACAGACAGATACAGACTGATTTTACTCCCTCAATTTACATCATAAAAATACACCATGATGATAACAAATGGTCTCAATTAAAAACGGAACATGTATTGAAGATTAACAAAGGTGATGTAAGAAACGACACCAAGTAAATAAATAAAGTGACATCTCATTAAATATTCTGACAAAAACTGTTCGTCCTTGTCCTGAAAATAGCTTTGACAAAAGTTGGTCTGACTGAAAGATATATTTTATTAACAGGATTATAATTATAATCTATATAATTATAGTATTAACCTGTCAGTGGGATCACCAACTTCCTGTCTGACAGGGAAGCAGCAAGTAAGGCTGGGAAGCATCACTTCCAGCACCCGGTCACTCAGAAACGGGCGCCCCCCCATGGGTGTGTTCTCTCCCCACTGCTATTTTCTCCCTCTACACCAATGACTGCACCTCAGGGGACCCCCTCTGTGAAACTCCTGAAGTTTGCAGACGACACCACCGTCAGACGGAGGTGGAATAGCTGGCCTCTGGTGCTGTCAGAAACATCTGGAACTGAACCCGTTCAAGACTGTGGAGATGACAGTGGACTTCAGGAGGAACCCCCCCCCCCACTGTCCTGGTTTAGATCTACAACCAAACTAGACAAACATAGACTACAACAGATAATCAGGAAACAGAAAAGATCATTGGTGTTGATCTGCCCTCCATCCAAGAACTTATACCTGTCCAGGGTCAGGAAACGGGGAGGGTAACATCACTGCAGACCCCTCCCACCCTGCACACAATCTGTTTAAACTCCTCCCCTCCGGCAGACGCTTACAGATCACTGTACGCCATAAAACAGTTTGTTCCCCCAGGCTGTCACTGTGATCAACACTAAACAGTCATAGAGAGTCAGACCTGTTTCTGTTACTGTGAATAACCTGGAACTAAACATAACAACCCTGGATCAACCTGTCACTTGAGAAATGTTTATGTACATAATATTTAATATAAATGTTCACTACACTATTATTATTATTATTATTATTATTATTATTATTATTTTATTATTATTATTATTATTATTATCTTGTTATTGTATCTTGTTATATTATTTATTTAGTTTTGCATCTATTAGTCTAACTACTGTTTATATTAATGTTTCTATTCTTCTAGGTAATTGTTATTATTTAATGTTTACATTATTAGAGAGAGCACAGTTCACTAAGTCACATTCCTGGTGTGTATAACATACATTACATGGTTAATAAAAGTTGATTCAGATTCTGAAACACAAAAAGAAACAATGAATAATAATCCATTTCAACACAATCCCAGAACATAAATTAATAGAGGAAAATAACGTGATGTCAGATGTGCATTAAGCAACAAACTTTCAAGTTTCTGTTATTAATACATTACCGCCGTCAGGAGGAGGCTGCAAGGTGGGCCAAGGCAGTCTTCCCTTGGCAAACAGGGACAGTGGACACGGGGGGACAATGTGGAGAAGAGGAGGCTCAGCTGGAGAGAGGTGTGGGCCATGGAAGCACAGAGTCTGCGTTTCACCATCAGAGGCTACTTATGATGTCCTTCCAACACCTGTCAATCTCCATCATGGTTTGGGGAGAACCCAGCTTGTACCCTATGCTCCAGGCCAGCCTCTCTCCGGCACATTCTAACAGGATGTAAAGCCAGTCTCACCCAAGGACGGTACACTTGGCGCCACAACCAAGTCCTAAAGAGCCTTGCGGCCCGCCTTTGAGGGCAAAAGATCTGCCATCAACTCAACTCCCTACCACTGCCAATAGCCAACCCCACATGGACAACTGCCTTTGTCGGTGAAGGGGTGAAAGCAACCAGGAGCAGCTCGGCACCATCAGAGAGAGGCCAGCTGTGCTTAGCACGTGACTGGGCAATGCTGGTAGATATTGGCCAACAATTGGCGTTTCCTGCAGAGATCACCACCACCACCTTAAGGCCTGATCTGGTGCTTTGGTCCCACTCCATCAAGAAGGTTTACATCATCGAGCTCACTGTACCCTGGGAGGATTCCATAGATGAGGCATATGAGCGAAAACACCTGCGCTATGCCGACTAGAAGCAGAAGCACAACATCGCGGCTGGAATACAGAAGTCCGCCCAGTGGAGGTTGGATGCAGAGGGTTTGTAGCAACATATACCACCAACTACTCAGGGACCTGGGAGTCAGGGGCCAGAGCCAGCGCGCAGCCATCAAAGCTGCATCGGAGTCAGCAGAGAGAAGCAGCCAGTGGCTCTGGCTGAAGAGGAAACGATACCGCTTGGGCCCCCAAATAGCGGGTTGGGGTATGTGGTTGGCTCAGGCTTGGCTCTGGGGGCAGGGCGCCCATGCCATGTGTGGGCCTGGGATGCAAGCTATGGGCTGATCACCCTGTGGCTGGCCAACTCTGGGGAGGGTGTATAGTGAATGGCCGAAACACCCTATGATCCGGAGGAACACGACTGATGATGCATCCTAGGCCCTTGCTTGCCCTGTGGGGGGATGGGTGTTCTGTTCCCCGGGTCAAGCTTTTTCATAACTTTTGTACGTGCTCGCACAAAAAGGGTATTAACATCTTGTCCTGTGTTTTGGAATCATCTCATCAACATTAACAGGAATAAATATTCAGACAAGTTCAGACACAATCAAGTTAATTTTTTCTACCAATTATAAATACACATTGACCAGAAATGTTCTCGAAAAATTATGCTTTATTGTTGTAAATCAAACACAACAGTTTATCAACACTTTTTTTTTAAACTTATACAATAAACATACCCAGAATGCAAAAGATGCAACAGTTTTTAATCAAAATGTTCAGCAGAAGTTAAAGTCATTAAACAATAATGAACTTAAGGAATCTTAAAGTGCATAACATGAATCTGTCATGAAGACATATTTTTTTAAGCATAACAAAAAAAAGTAAAATTACAAAGCATTAACAAACATACTGTATGTAATGATATTGTGTGCTTCCTGTTTGTCTCCACATGGGGTTGTGCTCTAGCTTACATTCTCTCCACTCTTATGAAACAACGTTGGGTTCTGTTTTACACCGTCTTTAGCCGATATTTTTGTAAGCAAATGCGAATTATGACTCCATTGAATGTTTTCTACCGGCACTGGTTGAAAACAGGATGTGATGTAGGCATTTTCTTCTTCGTAAGTTCCTTGTAAGCAGCGCAAAGCATAGACATAAAAATGCCAAAAATAACAATAAGCAGCCGCATATTTATGGTTTTTTTCAGTGAAGTTGCGTGCTTTCGGAAACATTACATTGCCGCACTAATTTCACGGAGTTTGTTTGATTTTGTATTAATATTTGTCCTATTATAAAAAAAGGGGGAGTTTTTTCTTCTCACTGTCACTAAATGCTTGTTCATGTAAATCTCTTCTTATGTTGTTTTTCCCATTTTTCATCTAAATTGGAGGCTTCTCTAATGGCGTTGGCGACCCACAGTTCTCTTGTTCTTGTCTCCCATGTTATTTGTTCCTGTTTTCACATGTTCTCTTTAGACGGGATGATACTGACATTTGTGTAACGCACTTTTACCTGTGAAAAGCTCTCTAGAAATAAAGATTACTTACTTATGGGTTTTTCTTTCTTGCTATGAACTCTATATTGTTAAGCTCACTGAGATGACTTTGTTGTTTTTTGCGCTATATAAATAAAGTTGAGTTGAATTAAAAGAGGAATTAAAGCTCCCATGTAAACGTGAACATTAACGTTTACAGCTGTATTTTATTGTTTTCTGTAGAATGTGTGACAGTGGTGAGGGTCTCTACACCTTCCAGACATCAGAGGGAGAACACATCTACCAGAGGGTTCACACCTCCACTCTCAGCATCGCTGAGCAGCACAAAAAGGTTCTGCTGGAGATGGAGAAAAACAACAGGGTGAGACACACACACACACACACACACACACACATTACGGTGAATGTTTCTCGTGAGAACACTGTGAAAATAATTGGCTGAGGTGATAAAAAACATAATCACAGCTGCTGTTCACACAGTTTCTTTGCTTCATTTATAAAGTGTTCCTTTCAAAACTGTAATGCAGATTCTTGCTTTTGCTGGAAGTCTTCCTCAGCTTCCAGACAGTCTAAATCAACATAAGAAAAGTCTGAATATACTGTATATGTGAGTTTGAATATATGGAATAAAAGATGATGAATTCCTGCTAAATCCATTGTTATTTTTAAATTAAATTAAATTAAATTAAATTAAATTAAATTAAATTAAATTTTATTTATATTGTGCTATATACAACAAAAGTCATCTCAAAGCACTTTAAAATGTTATTACATAAAATATACCATTATTTTGGAGGTAAATAAATACATCCGTGTGGGAAAAATGTCTACAAAGATGAT
Source organism: Gouania willdenowi (assembly GCF_900634775.1). Taxonomy (NCBI): domain Eukaryota; kingdom Metazoa; phylum Chordata; class Actinopteri; order Blenniiformes; family Gobiesocidae; genus Gouania; species Gouania willdenowi. The sequence goes on from NC_041046.1 coordinate 3,397,762, forward strand.
GGATGGATGATGTCAGTTTTCATTCCATATATTCAGACTTTTATTATATATTTCAACTTTTATTACAGTGGAAAGTATTTGGCAGCCACCGATTGTATAAGTTGTTCCACTTAAAAATATAATAATAATTTTCATCATAGGTTCTCTTCAACTATAAGAGATAGAACGTAAAAATAAAAAAATCCAGGAAATCACATTGTTTAAAGAATTTTATTCTATAATGGTGCAATAAGAAAAATACAATAAAAATCTCTTTCTCTCTCTCTCTCTCTCTATATATATATATATATGTGTGTATATATATATATGTATATATATATATATATATATATATATATATATATGTGTGTATATATATATATTCCCAGAGTCAATAAATACATATAGCTGTACTCTTTGAGGTTGAGTCCCAGCTTGTTTTTTTTCCCGCCTGTTTTCCAGTTGTTGAGTCTAAAGGAATCCCCAGCAGAGCCTTACCCGTGCGTCCCCACCCCTATCCTGCCTCGCTCCGCCTACTGGCATCACATCACTGGGACCCAGAGCAGCTCAGAACCCAGTGGTACCACATCCTCTCCATTGTTCACTCATCCAGGCACACAACTCAGTTTTTAACCGTTATTGTCCTTGTTTCGTGTGTTAATCAAGTTATTTTGTGTGTTTTTACATTTTGTATGTTTGTTGGAGTCATTTTCTATTTATTTTTTTTGTCATTTTCTAATTTTTCCCTTAATTTTCTTATATTATTGTTTTTGTTTTGTGTGTTATTGGTGTGTCATTGTGTGTATTTTTTCAACTGTATGTTTTTGGGAGTAATTGTGTGTGTTTTCTTTTCTAGTTTTATGTGTTATTATCATCCTTTTGTGTCTTATTTTTGTCACTTGTGTTTTTGGAGTCGTTTTCTGCGTTTAGGTTGTCATTTTGTATGTTTTGGATTTATTTTGTATATTTACTTTGGGGTCTACACACAATTATTTGGAGGGCCGTATGTGGCCCCTGGCCTTCAGTTGCCCATTTCTGCTCTACACACACCATGGCATTCTTTCAGTATTTCCCACAGTGCATCAGTTTGTCTTTAATGGAAAGGCAAATTTATTTGTATAGCACATTTCATATAAGGCAATTCAGTGTGCTTTACATGATTAAAAAATGCAACAAAAAACATTAAACAGTTTAAAAATCAATAAGAACATTAAAATAATCACTAAAAACAATAACGTGATTAAAAATGTCCCTATCATCATACACTTTAGAGAAAAAGAGAACCTTTAACTTCACAATGTTCACAATGTCCTGCTTTGGTCATCAAACCTTCATCAGCAGGTTGTAAACCAGGCCTGTGAAACTCATTTTAGTTCAAGGCCCAAACACCCACTAGTTTGACCACAAGTGGGCCACAGGTTTTAGGTTGGAAAACAAACACTTTCAATATTATTGTGTCCAAGTTTGCACTTTCAGTTATAAATTAGACAAAGTATGGAAGACATCAACAATATTTAAGCAATAAGTGACAAATACTTAAATATCATTTGATTTTTAATTTTTTGACCAATTTTTATTTCATTTGGGGAAATTTTGTGGAATACTTTGAGAGAAGTTGTAGGATTTTGGAAACATTTAGAGTTCTTTCAACAACAATTTACAACTGAATTATTTGGTCATTTACACATGTTCTCATTTTCACTTCCTCCTGTGAATCAATGATCACAAGCAATTAGTTTTCAGTTCAAGCGAGCACACGTTCAGTCGCCCTGAGTCCTCATTTATAAACGTCACATATAAGCAAAGTTTGGGATTTATAAAATAAAAAACCTGGCTCCACAGCAGCTCTGACCCTGCCGTACGCACAATATCATGAGAAACAGTAAACTCCGCCCCCCACACTAGAAGGATGAAATTAAAGACAGTTCTGTAAAATGTATAGATTTAGTGTGAAATAATTGAACACATTGAACATTTCACAACATATTATTTGAAGGATGCATTTGCAGAAACGGAGGAAAAAATTATACTGAGTGAGTGACGTGCGTGTGCCTCCAAAATACAGTTTTATAATAATAATAATAATCAACATCACATGATCATTGCAAACTGCCCCCCCCCCCCCTAGAGGGGATCCCCACTAGTCCTCCAGCTTTTTGTGAGGCTGAGCTCCGCCCCTTTCCTGCACCTTTTGAACAGACGTTGTTCCTATGGAGAGTGATCCACATTTTCTCCTCTGCTTTTATGTGTGATGGTTTATTTTCCTGTCACAGTCTGAGGTAACGTAACGTTCTATCATTAGTAATGTTCACTGTGTCACCACATTACGCTCTGATGGGCGTGTCCTCCTCAACTATTAATACCTCCACCTCGCATTGAGTGAAATTTGTTTTATTTGCCCCCTCGGTCCACCGTGAAATTCGTATTATTGAATATTAATTTAAGGCGTTCACCTGACCGTTAATAGGCACCAAATGGGCGGAGCCAGGTGTTTCTTGACGTGCGCCAACCTTCGAGTTGATTGTGATTTATAAACAGAAACAGGCGTACGACGTACGTGCGCCCTCGTTTATAAATCGTAAAAAAAGATTTGTAGGGACTACCTGGTTTTTAGCGTACGCCAGCTGAAGTGTGTTTAGCACTTTTATAAATGAGGTCTCAGCTTTCAGTAATCCAATAAAATGGCCTTAACCTGCAGCCGATCATTTAATTTCTCCAAGTTGGTTCCAATTACGTGTAAGCATTCTTTTCAGTCTGAGTATTATGAGCCACAAACAACTGCCAACCTCATAAGTCAGAAAGCTGCCCGCTCCAATCAGCAGCATACCTGCTACCATAATTCCAATCATGTAGACGTCTTCCTCGTCCTCAACGGAAACAATGGACGGACACACGACCCTCCACCAGGAGTGAAGTGCGTATCCAGCAGCAAACGTTCTGTCCAGATCAGCAGGCTCACCTCTGCCCGTTCTAATGTAATCCTGTAATTGATAATTCATTACAACTAAGGCATAATTATCATTTTAATTATTTTTGCTTATTTATTTTGCTGTTGTAATCTTAATTGAATTGTAATTAAGTTCAGATAATTGACTTTGTAATTGTAATTGGCATAAAACTGGGAAACCATGTTACAGGTCTATGTAGTTAACAAATATTAAAATATGTTTCATATCAAGTTTTCCAACTAACTGTGTGTGAATCTTCACCTCTCGTACAGGTGGTAATGGTTAGAAGAGTTAGAGTTTGGATATAATAGATTATAGATTATTTATTTAAATAAGGACGATACAAAGAGTAACAATACTGTGAATTTAACTGATGGTTTATTGATAAATTGTCCCTATTTATACTTTTACAGAAGTTTTAATAATCAATTCACTGAAATGTAAAGATGCAAACAATCATCATAACATGCCTGTAAATATGAGAAAAATACAAACTACATGAGATTATTATTAAAGCACTTTGGTCACATGGGAACTTTACAAATAAAAGTTAGTAAAATTGTAATTGAGAAAATAAGTGTAAATGACTTTCAGGGGGAAAAAAATAATTGTAATTGAATTGTTATCGGAAAAAATGTTGGTCACCGTAATTGTAATTACATAGTAATTGAATACAGATAATTGAAAAACGTAATTATAACTCTAACGTGTGTTGTGTGTCTGTCTGTAGGGGGCGCTGCAGAGGATGAGCTGGTTCCTTTCCACACACACACTTTACGTCAGTCACACACACACACACCTACACACTTCACCTGCCCTGGACAGTAACACACACACACACACACACACACACACACACACACACACACACAGAGGCTAACGCTACCGCTAACACACTGGGTACAGCAGAAACAGCTCCCACTGGACCTGGACCACCAGCTCCCACTAGGAGACCATCACTGAGGACCTGGTCCACAGTTTGTAAAGATGATTTTTACTGAAAAAAGTGAACGTTCTAACATGGACTAAAGTGTAGGAACAGAAGATGTTTCCATGGCTGAACCTAGAACCTCCAGCTGTGGAACATGGAACCAACACAGGAAGAAGCACATTTAAAGAACATCAGCATGAATGATGTTAACCAGAATAAAAGTAAAGGAGTAGAGACTCAGTGACAGAGAGCGGCCATGTTGGATGGGTCAGCAGTTTATCACATGTTCAATCAGTGGTTCTCAACCTTTTTTAGATCGTGACCCCATTTTAATATCTTTATATATTGTTATATTTTAGATATATATTTAAGAAAGTCAATACAGCTGTTTAAGATTGTTTTGTGTTTCAATTTGGAAAAGAATCATTTAAAAAATTAATCAGTAATTTAAAAATATAAAATCAACTACTAGACATTTCAGGCGACCCCACATGGGGTCACGACTCCAAAGTTGAATAACACTGTGTTAGATGTTTTTTGGAGCTAAAGAGTGAGAGGACTGAGATGGTTTGGACATGAACTGAGAACATACTGTATGTTCTACCAGGGAGGAGGTTTACAACTGTGGTTTTCAAATGAGGGTATGTGTGCCCCTCGGGCCACACAATGACACTACAGGGGGTACATGAGAGAGAGAGAGAGAAATGAACAATAACATTAAAAATATGAGGTTTTCTAATGTTTATTTTTAGTTAAAAATGATGATCATAATATTGATGATGTAAATGATTTTAATTAAAACATGAACTGAAAACACTAAGGTCAGTGCTGGTTCCACACAGGAGGGAGATGACTGGAAATAATAAAAACTATCAAATAAATGAATTTAGGAGGAACTAAATACTGTTTCATTTCACTTCTTTACTAAATATATTTACTCATTAATTCCATCATTATGATTTATAGATGTTTATTCATAGAATTCTGAGTAAAATGTGTTGGTCAGACAAAGTGAGGACATGGATTCAGAAATCAGAGAAAGGAGGACTAGAACCTAGAGTTAGAGAACCACTGGGTTAGAACAGAGAACATACTGTAGATGTAGAGATGAAGTCTGTGTGGGAGAGAAGATGATTTATTCACAGATGGTTTATAATCTGTGTGATAAACACTGACTGCTTTATTTACTGTACATCTAGAGCAGTGGGGGCTCCAGACAGTTATTACTGGGGGGTCCATGGAGTGGGGGGGGGGGGGTTATAGGAGGTGCTAGTGAATTCTGACACAACAAACACCAAATAATATCACAATAGATTTATTGATCCTAGGCTGATATACTGTACATAAGGGTTTTGTGTTTTGCTTTACTTCAATCATCTAAACAATAAACACAGTATTTATGTCTAATGTAACAAAACATAAAGAAACAGCAGCTGATCACCATCACTGTAAAACTAAATATGTAACATAAACACTGAATTATTTTAACAAGCGCCACAAAAACACATTTACAAAATAGTGCAACTGTTAGCAGCAACACATGTAGTACAGTATATATTAAATATACACACACACACACACACCCTCCCCCCGCCAGGGGTTTAGGGTCAAAGGTTACAGAGCTGTAGTACCTCTCTAGGCCTCATGATGGCAGCACAAAGCTAAGAACGAGTGTGGCAGTTTGCGCATGCGCTCTGTGCCCACTTCCTGGTTCTCTGCTCTACACACTCCGGACCAATGGGTCGTAAAGTTACTCTGTCCACGTGCTCGTTGAACCAGTGGAGTCTGGACTTCGATGGAAACCTGGAGAGAATCACGAGGAGTGAGTTTAACTGTCTTTATATACACGTATTATATAAATATATACAGTTTATACACCCATAATGGCACACGTCCATGGGCGGAGTTTGAGAGTCTTGTCGGGGGGGGGAGGGGGGGGCTTATCTTATTATACATATATAAGTATAATAAGATAAATATATAGAACGTCTTCAGGTTTCTTTCACAAGTACGGAATGAAAACAAATGTATCTAATTATTATTATTATTATTATTATTATTATTATTATTATTATCATTTTTGTAACAAGTTTCTAAAGCTGTTTTATGGACCTGTCAAAATAAATTCGAAATGCAGCTTGAAATGTTCAGCACCTACTGTAATTTAAATAATGAGATTAAGTATTTATGATGTTCTACATGATATATCATAGAACACTGGATACATGTGCTTTATTATGTGAGATACACTTTAACATAGAAATATAGCTGTTAGTTAGTAATCACTAAGTTAAACAACAGGTAGGAGAGAATAAATGGATCTTATGGATTAAAAGCATTTAAAATCCAACAACATAGATTATGGTATTTAAAGTCTCTGACAACATAACTCCGCCTTCGCTGATTGTCTATGTGTTCCCGTGGTCGGTGGAGGGTCAGTTCATTATCACAACATCAGCTAAATGCAGCGCTTTATATCCGTCACTGATCACAGGGTTTGATCGTTCTCTGTTCTTGTTTTCTCAGTGCATCACGACTAACACCAGACTAGTGAGTTTACGGAGTTCCCGCGTGTCCGCCATGTTGTAAACAAAGCTCTGAGCTGCAAGAGGGTCACATGTTTTCAACTGCTGGTCCTTTAAAACTTTTTACTTGGTTTTATTTTGTAAACCTTTGAATTTCATATCACCATTTTTATCATTTCCTAGTCACTTTTGGCACTTAACATATTTGAATATTATGCAAATTATATTGAGAATTGTATTTTATTGAATGAATTTGAGAAAACTTAAATGAAAACTTTTGATCACTCGGGGGGGCAATGCCCCCCCCCGCAACTCTGCGTATGCTTTAGAGTGTTGTGTGTTTGGATGCCAGAATAGGAGGAGTAACGTTAGTGGATGTAAATTAAAGTTTTATAGGATTCCAGCGGACACTCAGAAAGAAACAAAGACAGCCCCGCCCAACAAATGTTTACAGACAATCAAAGGGTCGATAGCAGAGGTGTTCATCTCCAGTCCTTGAGGGCCAGAGTCCTTTCAGATGTGTCCCTGCTCCAACACCCCTGGTTCAGACCAATGTGTTGTCATCATTAAGCTCTGCATAAGCAGATAACCAGCCATTCATATGATTCAGGTGTGTTGGAGCAGGAATCAGGCCCTAGAATACTGCAGTTGCCCACCCCTGGTTTATAGTTAGTTAATACACTACCTAGGTCAACCACAGGGGGCGCTGCTCCACCATCACACAGCTTTTACAGCTGCAGAGGAAGACTGAACACGTCCAGACACAGACAAAAACACACCTTTCATATTAACCCTCATTCACCTTATTTTAACATTCAACCCTAAACAGAACACTGATCAATCAATCAATCAATCAATCAATCAATCAATCAATCAGTCAATCAGTCAATCAATCAGTCAATCAGTCAATCAGTCAATCAGTCAATCAGTCAATCAGTCAGTCAGTCAGTCAGTCAGTCAGTCAATGAAAATTCATTTTAGACTTTAGTGTAAGATTATATTATAATAGTGATTGATCTTAAAATACCAACAGACATGTTAAATAATAAAATAAAAGTACCACAGTGTAAAATAAGGCCAGTAATGAGCTTTTAGGAACTCTTAATGTTTAATAATCATTTAGTTTCACACATTAAAATATATGTTTTTATTGATGAAAAGTATGATAACTTCATTTTGTTCTTATTGTAGGTTTAGATCCTGTAAAATATTAGCTGTTTATTAAATAAAGTGTGTGAGAAATACAGATAGAGGTTAATTTAGAACACTCCTGTACATCCTGTTGTAGACGCTGATATAGACATACTGTAGCAGATTAACATAGGATGGTTTATTCTCACACACTAACATAGACACGCGCACACGCAAATTACACAAACACTGGCGTGAGTGCGCACACAAACACACAAACACACAAACGGAGCAGATAACCACGCCCTCAAACATCTGTGTGCAGTGCTCACACACATTAGCATCAGGCTAGTTAGCAGTAGGCGTGGGAATATTTAGGCACCTCACGATTCAATTACGATTTGATTGTAAATCGATTATTAATGTATTTTGATGCATGTTTTATTCACAACATCTGTTGTATTCACTGTGTACACTTACTGTATAAAAAATCTATTATTTATAGTTAGAAAAACAAAGATACATTATCATTTATTATCCTTTATTAAACTAATGGAAAACGTGAAAGTGTTTTTAAACAAAGGTAGTAACAGTTTCTTTGTGACGTAACTTCTGTTAAGTGCAAAGAGTAACACATCATTCAGACAAAAACTGTAATACACAATTATGTAGCAATGATTTATTAATAGTGCTTTCAAACTTTAGCTTAACAAAAAACCACCATTGAGCACAAATAAATAGAAAAAATAATTTCACCTGCAAGAAATGTCTGAAAAAGAAAGAATAAATCCTTCAGACAAATAACGTCCTTTCAGAAGAACTTATAGATGTTCATAGTTTTATGAAGTGAAAGCAAACAGTTGTTAGTAAAAGTTCTTATGTAAGAACAGGAGCTGATGTTCAGGTGAAACAGTGTTTCACTGTACAGTGACCACACCTCCTGTAGTAGAGACACTGGTTCCTGGAAAACATACTGTAGATACAGAAGATACACAACTTCATTGTGACTCCACCAGGTAAGAGGATCCTCACAGAGGGAGTACTACAGTACTACAGTACTACAGTCCTACAGTACTACAGTACTACAGTCCTACAGTCCTACAGTCCTACAGTCCTACAGTCCTACAGTACTACAGTACTACAGTCCTACAGTCCTACAGTCCTACAGTACTAGAGTACTAGAGTACTACAGTCCTACAGTACTAGAGTACTAGAGTACTAGAGTACTAGAGTACTACAGTCCTACAGTCCTACAGTCCTACAGTCCTACAGTACTACAGTACTACAGTCCTACAGTCCTACAGTCCTAGAGTACTAGAGTACTAGAGTACTAGAGTACTAGAGTACTAGAGTACTACAGTCCTACAGTCCTACAGTACTACAGTACTACAGTACTACAGTACTACAGTCCTACAGTCCTACAGTACTACAGTCCTACAGTCCTACAGTACAGCAGTACAGCAGTACTACAGTACTACAGTCCTACAGTACTAGAGTACTACAGTCCTACAGTACTAGAGTACTACAGTCCTACAGTCCTACAGTACTACAGTCCTACAGTACTAGAGTACTACAGTCCTACAGTACTACAGTCCTACAGTACTACAGTCCTACAGTACTACAGTCCTACAGTACAACAGTACTACAGTACAACAGTCCTACAGTACTAGAGTACTACAGTCCTACAGTACTAGAGTACTACAGTCCTACAGTACTAGAGTACTACAGTACTACAGTCCTACAGTACTAGAGTACTACAGTCCTACAGTCCTACAGTACTACAGTACTAGAGTACTACAGTCCTACAGTACTACAGTCCTACAGTACAACAGTACTACAGTACAACAGTCCTACAGTACTAGAGTACTACAGTACTACAGTACAACAGTACTACAGTACAACAGTACAACAGTCCTACAGTACTAGAGTCCTACAGTCCTACAGTACAACAGTACTACAGTACTACAGTACAACAGTCCTACAGTCCTACAGTACTAGAGTACTACAGTCCTACAGTACTACAGTACTGCAGTCCTACAGTACTGCAGTCCTACAGTGCTACAGTCCTACAGTACAACAGTACTACAGTACTACAGTCCTACAGTACTACAGTCCTACAGTCCTACAGTACTACAGTACTACAGTACTACAGTACTACAGTCCTACAGTACTACAGTGCTACAGTACTACAGTACTACAGTCCTACAGTACTACAGTACTACAGTACTACAGTCCTACAGTACTAGAGTACTAGAGTACTAGAGTACTAGAGTACTACAGTCCTACAGTACTACAGTCCTACAGTACTACAGTCCTACAGTACTACAGTACTACAGTACTACAGTCCTACAGTCCTACAGTACTACAGTACTACAGTCCTACAGTACTACAGTACTACAGTCCTACAGTACTACAGTCCTACAGTCCTACAGTACTACAGTACTACAGTCCTACAGTCCTACAGTACTACAGTCCTACAGTCCTACAGTACTACAGTACTACAGTACTACAGTCCTACAGTCCTACAGTACTACAGTCCTACAGTCCTACAGTCCTACAGTACTACAGTCCTACAGTCCTACAGTACTACAGTACTACAGTACTACATCTTCAGCTCTTACATGTGCTGATGGACTCCAGCATCAGTAAAGCTCTGCCCCAGCATGACATGACCATTCTTTAGGGAGGATGGCTTTGGTGTTCCTCCTCATTAGTGGTTGAGGTGGACTCTTCCATTACAGCATGTACAGGGTTCTCCTCTTCTTCTACTTTCTCATTTAGCTGTCAGTAAACATAAGGAGAAGAAAACAAACACAAAAGCCTTAAGTATTTCAATCACTGTACAATAAACAATAAAAGTCTTAAACACAGTCACTTACAAATGATAAAAAGTTAGAATGACCTCTAATAGTGAAGCAGTCTGAGTAGACACTCTTCCAAAGGTCTCCTCTCTCTGTTCCTCTGAAAGGAATGGTAGGCTTTAGAACCTTGGGTTGAGAGCAGCAGCAGTGTGCAGGGCGTTCATCTCCTGCTCGATGGTGTATCTCTTGCTGAGGTCCTCATGGATTCATCTCCTTTACCATAGATGACTCTCTAATGTTCTGCTTTGCCTCATCGAGGAGTTTGGCATGTAAAGTTTTGGTGTAACAGAGCTAACATACAGCGTCCAGTTCATTTCCACTGTGAACATTAAAGAAGCCAAAGTGCTTCCAAACATCAGATTTGAAGCTGCACAGGGCTGGTCTTCACTGCCACACGTCCATGCTTCATTGTTGTGGTGTTCTTTTTAAAGTGTCCCTCTGGAAACGCGCTGCACGCCACAGTTCCCCTCCCTTTTGTTTCGACCTTTAAACGCCCTCAAATTTTGATTTTCAATTACTGAAAATATATGAATCAATACAGAATCGTCCACCTCTGAATCTCATTGTATCTAAGAATCAATTTTCAACTTTCTGATCTATTTCATAAGCGGTCGCTGGAAATATTTCCCCATAAAAAAACATTCCTTGTCTCACGGTGACGGCATTTCATGTTGATTCTGTCCATTTCCACGTTTAACTGTTTTCATTGGTCGATTCCATGATTCCATCTGCGATTCCGTTAACGTGGATTTTATAGGCCCTATTTCTATTAGCATTTTGTGTGTTTAGCTGTTGTCTTTTTTTTTCAGTATATTTTTCTCTTATTTTGTCTTCTTGGGCCTGTACTACAAAGCTGGATCAATAAATCCTGATGTGTGTGCGTCAGCTTCAGCTAACCAAACATTCTCTGTACTATGAAGCAGGTTATAAACACGTGCACTAACTCAGGTGATTTCAGCCTGGCTACGTGTGCGTTCCTGTGACGGGGGCGGAGTTAGCAGCGTCAGACCAATCACAATCACAGAGAAACTGTGGAGAACAGCTACGTCACTTTTGAGGAATAATTCTTTGAAAATATGAAGAATTAAAATTAATAATTCAGACCAAAAACAGCACTTACTGTATTTCATGTCCTCTCCATGGTTCAGTAAACTGATGAATGAGTTGAACACAGAGGGACTTTAACTCTTCTATTGAATTTATTATTTCTTTTCTTCATGCTGCTAATCTTCTGTGTCTCTGCAGGTATTGAAATCGCTAAAAGCCATGGAGCCAAATACAGACTGGGTTCAGAGTTAGAGATCTGGTAGGATGAGGATGATCACTTCCTGTTTGTGTGTCAGTTTCCTGTTTATCCTGATGTATTATGGGTCCACGTGTGTGCAGCGGCTTTGGCTGTGCAGACCACTTCTTTGAGTCGGACACGCTGCTCCACAGCTTCCAGGTTCTCAGGAAACTTCTGGAGTCTCCGCTGACTGAGGACATCATCTGTGATGTTGGAATGTGAGTTTATTTTTAGCACTTTAACCTAAAATGTGTTCACACTCTCAGTTAAACTCTTACTTTTCTCCTAATATCACATATTCATAACAAATAATGTTTTTCTAAGCTTCTACATCACCTGAAGAGGTTAATCTTGTTCTGTTTCCAGGCCCATCATGCATCACAATGTTCGCTACAACTGTAGAGTGCTGTTCCTCAACAGGTAAACATTATGGAGTGATTGATTAATAGATAATCATTGATCAAACATTCTGCAGGATTCTCACTTTTACGTCTTCATGCAGAAAAATCCTGCTGATCAGACCAAAGCTAATGATGGCTAACACTGGGAACTACAGGGAGCTGCGCTGGTTCGCACCATGGAAACAGTCAGGGTGGGTCACTCCTCATTACACTAATAATAATAATTATATATATATATAATAGTAATGATCCAATAGGACAGGCTGTGGACAGCATGGGGATGTTATACTGTGTATGAACATGTTCATAATGAAATAACAACTTCCCTCATTAAGCCCTTAAAGAATCAATAGAGTAAACACCAGTAATATAAATACAGTTTACCCCAGTGCTTTATAGGTACCCCCCCACCCCCCCACCCCCCCGCCAGGCTCAGCGTCACTTGTTTATTTATCTTAAATTGTTTTTTTTTATGGTTCGAAAGTTTTTCAAACTGTGGGTGGAGCTGAACATTGTTTTTTCATGAGGAGTGGCTCATCTACCTTCTATATATCTGTGGTCAGAGCTGTATGACGTTACGGACCAGATTAGTGGGAGATATATCATCATCAACAACATTCCCACTGGTCAGAATAGGTCACTGTTACCGGGAGCTCCGCCCTGTAGACGCCGCTCACACACGTAGCTCTGCTGGTCACAGTTTACCTGTTTACCTGCTGTGACCACAGATTTATTTATGGTCAGATTTAACACTTTTATGGAAGGATACAGTAACAATAATAATAATAATGCATTGGATTTTATATTGCGCTTTATCATAAACACTCAAATTAAAAACAGAATTAAGGCATTATTCTTTCACTCCACACTAAAGTAGTTATTTTTGCTTTTCATGTACTTTTTATTTAGTTTTAGAAAATAATTTTATTATAAATGAGGAAAAAAAGTAAGTGCATACAGTAACACTAATGCAGTGACCCTTATGCACAAACATGTTTTATAAAATAGCAGCCCATGATGAGTCAGCAGATATTGGAGCTTTTTTTTTAATGTGTAAATGTTATAACTGAAGCAGATTTTAGTGATGATATATTCAATTTAATTTGTGTCTGTAAGGAACCTGTTTACACCTTAAAGATGCAGTCTGCAACCTCAGCGGACCTAACAAGCTAACGTTTGTCTGACAGCAACATCACAGTAATACAACATGCTCTGTTAAAATCATATTACTGCAGCGCTTCTCTATTTCTATGCGCACACACCTCAGCAGCAGCAGCAACAACACAGTGTCACTTACAGCAGCCCACACAGAGGCTGCTCTCACACATGAACAACACATGCATCACAGAGTTCTAGTGTAACAATTACAAATCAAATATAATGTAAATCAAACAGCAGTAATTACCTTTCAAACAGAAAAGTCACAAATTCCATCTTCTACTCCTCCAGACCATACACTGTAAAAAAGGATAGTGCTCTAGCTCCGGAAAAGGGGTGGGGCTGAATGAGCCTGTTTTTTTCACACAAACTACTAGTTTGATGTAAAGCTGTCCTTACATAGTGACAGCTTTAGTAAATATGCTAAAAAGTTACTTTTATAAGAGTTGCAGACTGCACCTTTAAGTTGGGAATTGTTTTGTTTATTTATTGTTTTTTTGGTCGTAATTTGCCCTTAGCCAAATTTAAAAGATTGTAGGAACATAGAGCAAATAATTGTCCAATTTGTCATTGGATTAGTTGATTAATGGTTTCAATAATCAATGACTAGTTGACTATTAAAATAGTGGTTAGTTACAGCTCTAGACTCTACACCATGGCACTAGCATTAAGACGTAGCAAGCAAAAGCTAAAGTAACCAATAAATAATGTAAATACAGTACACTGACTAAAATGAAATATCTATTATGACATTTTTCATGTTGTAGGCTGTCATTAACACATGGCCATGTTTGCACTTTATTATTTATGTTTATTTATTTTACTTTGAAATGTGACCAGCAATGGCTTGTTTTAAGTTTCACTAGGATTTAACTTCAGTAAAAACAATTGATATTATTTATTTGAATTGTATTTTTTTGTGTTTGTTAAAACCATATTTCAACTAGATTGTGCCTTTTAAGTATTGTTAATAAATGGCTTATAATAACACAAAATAGTCATAATTTCAAAATTCCTCTCAACTTTTAACTTTTTTTTTTCACAAACCAGGCTTAGCAAGTATTACAAATATACAATGATATACAAAACAATAGGAAACGTTTAGTAACCGTTAAACTTGTGGTTTGCTCTCAGAGAATCAAATGATCAATTACAAATACTTTTATTGTTGGATTTTGATGATCATTTTTTTAAGATTTGATGGATTTCTTTGTGTGTGAAATAAGCTATAGAAATAAATGTATAGAGGACCACCGTAGTATTTACACATGTATTTTTAAATAATAGGGATCGTTTCCATCAGTCTGAGCCGATGACCAATCAGGACTGCTCATTTTTCTTTAGCCCATATTTGGAGCCGATACTACTTTTGCTCAATTTACATCAAAAAATTACACAATGATGATAATTTTAAAAGAGGAACATTTATTGAAATGAACAAAGGTGAGGTAGAACACAAAGTATTTAACAAAAAATATAAACAGGTGATGTAGAATATGTAAACATAATATATACTGAAAATATATATTTAAGCATAAATAAAATAATGACACACACTATTGCACACAGTATCAAAAATACACTCTATGATCAGATCTAACTTTTGAGTCTTTACCCCACACAGGGAGATTCATAGACATTATTAGTGATTTAGGAAAAGAGAAATGTAAAAGATCAAATAACTTAAAAACTTTAAAATGTCACTTGTGATATTGAATGTATAAGTGAGTTTAGAGTCCTGTTGGTCAGTGTTACCACAACAGTGGGCGGTCATTTACGCGCCCCTCACTGAAAGCTTATACAGTAGTCTCTCACTATATCGCGGCTCATCTTTTGCAGCCTCTGTGTTTCACAGATTTTTTTTTTTCCAGTGCAATTTTAGATGAATTTTTTTACATCATATGAACGCGCATCGTGTTCTGCGTCCTGATTGGCTAATACTGCGTTCACCCACCAGCGACACATCCAACACGGTGAGTTTCAGTGCCTGCTGAAGGGAGGAGCTTCTCCGTTTAGGAGCTGCAGGTTATGGTGGAGGAAACACTGATTACAGTAAAATACGCAAAAATGGGCCGGCCGATGAATCAGTTGATCACTACTAAATACATTAAAGAAACTAATGCTAATCGTCTGCTTTCACCACTTTGTGCTATTTCATGAAAATGATTAAATCTTGAAGAAAACTAATTAAAAAGTTACATTTACCAGAAAGGGAAATGAAACGGCTTTTACATAATAAGAAGAAACTAGACAAAAAGACATTAAAAGTGCTACAATTATCAAAGGAAATATACATGAATTAAAGAATGGAACGTTTGGGGAGAGGATGATATGTACTTATACTTTATATGCATGGTAGTGAACGTTAATGTAGCGTATATTGTTCATGGTGGGGGGCTGTTGTGACAACCTGCAAAACACCTGTGCAGGGTAGGGGTGTGAAAAAAAATCGATTTCACAATATATTGCGATTTTTTGGGATTTTTTTTTCATTTAAAAAATCGTTTTTTTTTTTTTTTTTGGAAATGTAATCAATATTTTTGTGTATTTGTGCAATATTTCAGTGGTGGTTACAATGCTTTCAATGTGTTCAGATCAGTGTTTAAACTGATACAATAGGATACATTATTTTTTCATATTTTTGTGTATTATCAGTAACTCAGGGTGATTCATCATTAATGTTCTCACTTATAGTTGTTACAATGATGTCATTCTGTTGTCATGGTTACTTTGAGACTTCTACACAGTAGTTTCAGTGAAAAGAAACTTGTTGCACTTTATTTTATGATGACGTGTGTAATACTGTATTTTCTTTTTTCATTGAAAATGTGTAAAAACACTAATAATAAATAATAAATTGTATGTTTTCAAGCAAATAGTTTTGACTCAATTTGTCCTGAATGATCAATATCTTCTGATGAACTTATACAGCAACTTGATTTTTCATCTCTACGTTTAATTTTGATATTAACTGGGTAGAATATCACAATATATCGCAATAATATTGTATCGTGACCCACATATCGTGATACGTATTGTATTGCAACATCCTTGCCAATACTCACCTCTAGAGCAGGGTCAGTCACTTACCCACTGGTCTTTACCACACCCCCCGGTTCACTCACCTGTCCAGCCTCTCTCTCTGACCACATTCACGCCCATCTCTGTCTCTTCGCCCATTGGCTCCCCCCGTTCCCGCCACCGCCTCCTCTGCCTGCCGTAGTAAAAATGTCTACGTCAGAGGTAGCAGCAGCATCGGTTCCTAGATCGGAGCAGAATGTTTCTGTTTAAGCTCAATACGAGGTTGTTCAACTCATCTACAAACGCATCCTTTCTGCCAACACTCCATCCACCCACGACTCTTGGTCATTTGCCTCAAATAGCTTTTTAAAGCTAAAAAATCCAGCCGACAAACCCGGACATTACCGCTTCCTGATCGCTGCAACACGACGTCATTATTGTTACCGTGCGTACGAGTCTGACTGGACACTGGACTGTCCGTGAGTTTTCTTTATTCATTATATTATTCTGTGCCTCTGCTGTTACGACATAACAATGTTGGAAGTATGTTAAAATATTAAGTATGTTTATTTTAGATCTCTGTGCAGCCAAATGGCACTTCCGCGTTCCGTCTGTGTGACATCATTTGGTTAATCAATACTCTGTGGAGCAAAGGAGATCTTCTGACTGATCTGGACTTTTCTTGCACATTTTTGAGTTGGAGCTTTATTTCATGTATGGGGGCAAAAACTCTCTTACACTTCTGTAAATATATTTTATGTGTTTATTTTCAATATACTTCAAACAACTACATTTTCTGAGTGTTTTGGTGTTTTTCAGTCTCTATGACATCTGTAAACAGGGTGTATGATTAGAAACATTGGTCCTTGTGAGGGTTTTTACATTATAAAGGAAACTCACTGACTGTACAAACAAAATAAAACATAATGGAACACTAACTATATACTTATACATTCATCCTATACATCAGGAGGGAAACCTGACTGGCACCCATAGAAAAGAACCTAATAATATTATAGAAAAAAATAATAATAATATTGACAATAATAGCAATAATAACAATTGACCAACTGCCAAACCATCACAACATGTTGTTGTGACGTTCTGGTCTTGATTGACTGAAACACACACTGTACACTTATTGATCCTGTAACAGTGAGTTTAACTTCAGCAATGGATGATATTTATTTTTGTTTTTTATGTTTGAAGGTACGTGGAGGAGTATTTTCTGCCCAAAATGATCCAGGAAGTAACAGGACAGGTAAAGTTTAGCTAATTAACCTTTAGTTTAGGAATAGATTATGTCATCCTAACGTACTACTCAAGCTAACGTACTACTCACGCTAACGTACTACTCACGCTAACGTACTACTCACGCTAACGTACAACTCACGCTAGCGTACTACTCACGCTAACGTACTACTCACGCTAACGTACTACTCACGCTAACGTACTACTCACGCTAACGTACAACTCACGCTAGCGTACTACTCACGCTAACGTACTACTCACGCTAACGAACAACTCACGCTAGCGTACTACTCACGCTAACGTACTACTCACGCTAACGTACTACTCACGCTAACGTACTACTCACGCTAGCGTACAACTCACGCTAGCGTACTACTCAGGCTAGCGTACTACTCACGCTAACGCACTACTCATCCTAACGTACTACTCACCCTAACGTACTACTCACGCTAACGTACTACTCACGCTAACGTACTACTCACGCTAACGTACTACTCACGCTAACGTACTACTCACGCTAGCATACTACTCACGCTAACGTACTACTCACGCTAACGTACTACTCACGCTAACGCACTACTCACGCTAACGCACTACTCACGCTAACGTACAACTCACGCTAACGTACTACTCACGCTAATGTACTACTCACGCTAACGTACAACTCACGCTAGCGTACTACTCACGCTAACGATCAACTCACGCTAGCGTACTACTCA
The DNA here is from genome assembly GCF_900634775.1 of Gouania willdenowi. NCBI lineage: Eukaryota > Metazoa > Chordata > Actinopteri > Blenniiformes > Gobiesocidae > Gouania > Gouania willdenowi. The sequence continues at coordinate 3,415,972 of NC_041046.1, forward strand.
CGCTAACGTACTACTCACGCTAACGTACTACTCACGCTAAAGTACTACTCACGCTAACGTACTACTCACGCTAACGTACTACTCACGCTAACGTACAACTCACGCTAGCGTACTACTCACGCTAGCGTACTACTCACGCTAACGTACTACTCACGCTAACGTACTACTCACGCTAACGTACTACTCACGCTAACGTACAACTCACGCTAGCGTACTACTCACGCTAGCGTACTACTCACGCTAACGTACTACTCACGCTAACGTACTACTCACGCTAACGTACAACTCACGCTAGCGTACTACTCACGCTAGCGTACTACTCACGCTAACGTACTACTCACGCTAACGTACAACTCACGCTAGCGTACTACTCACGCTAGCGTACTACTCACGCTAACGTACTACTCACGCTAACGTACTACTCACGCTAACGTACTACTCACGCTAACGTACTACTCACGCTAACGTACTACTCATTCTAAGTGTGGTGTCTAAATGAGTATGTAGTGTGTTCACCTTAGATCGTATGAATAGATTATGTGAGAAATACCAGGATGTATACTATATGAGGACATGTTTTAAGTATGCACAGTGTACACACAAGTCATACTCAATGGTCCCATGATGCATTGGGAGCTGAAGGTAAAATGGTCCTGGGACCACCTTCAAGATAAAAATCAAACATTCCCTTTTCAAAATAAAAGCACCTCTTTGTTTTCCATTAGTTTTTTAAACTATTTTGTAAATAGGGCTCTTATTTTGAAGTGAACAGGAAGTGTAGTCAGTAGACCAATGGAGGGACTCTGAAAATATGCGAATGAAATATGTCTACGTGAGTTTTATGGATCTAATGAGCACATGTTGATATTCTATTTGGTCACTTTCTCACTTCAAATGTTTTCAGACCTTTCAAAATAAAGGTGGAGAATCAGAGATATTTAGCCTCAGTGTGAACAAGGTTTTTAACGCTGGAGGTTCCAGATGCATCTTGGGAAACTTGGAATTATACTTCAGTGGGAACGCTGATCATCCCAATCATACTAGTCTATAGTAGACAGTATATACTATAGTATACAGTAGACAGTATATACTGTAGTATACAGTAGACAGTATATACTGTACTATACAGTAGACAGTATATACTCATTGAGTGTGTAGTGGAGAGTACATTAGTGGGACATTTACTACACAGCCATGTGATCTAATCTGATTTTGTGTGTGTGTGTGTGTGTGTGTGTGTGTGTGTGTGTGTGTGTGTGTGTGTGCGTGTGCGTGTGCGTGTGCGTGTGCGTGTGCGTGTGCGTGTGCGTGTGCGTGTAGGACGTAGTTCCCATTGGGGACTGTGTGCTGTCTACTAAGGACACGTGTCTAGGCAGTGAGATGTGTCAGGAGCTGTGGAGTCCCTGCAGGTTTGTGTTCACATCTGTAGTTATACATAAACACATGTAAACACACTAGTGATGGTTTCCTCTCCTCAGTCCACACATCCACATGGGACAGGATGGAGTGGAGATATTCACCAATGCATCTGCAAGTCATCATGAACTACGCAAAGCCGACCAAAGAGTCCATCTTATCCAGTCTGCTACCACAAAGGTTAGTGGAAACATGAGTGGTTCCTGGTGGGTTCTGGTGTGTTTGATGGAGAATGTTCTGTATGCTACCCAGAGTGGGGGGATCTACCTCTACTCTAATCACAGGGGCTGTGATGGAGAGCGTGTCTACTACGACGGATGCTCGTTGGTGGCCATCAATGGAGACGTTGTTGCTCAGGGATCCCAGTTCTCCCTCAATGATGTGGTAGGTGTGCACGTAGATGTGCACGTTAGGTGTGCACGTGAGCTCATATGGTCTATGGGAGAGTTTCATTTGTCAGACTTCAGTTCAGGGACACATTAGACCCACCCTGAAGTGGATCAAAGCAGAAAAATGCTGTATTATCATTAGATCCTAACGCCATGAGCTGGGGAAGGTCTCTTGTTCTCGCTGTGGCCACACTACGAGGGAAGGGGCGGAGCCTATACAAGCACCACGTGCCCGTCAGTGACCAGGGCCCTTGTCATGTCATAGACACGCCCCCACGCTTTCAGACAATGTATAGTTCATGGTACTCAAAACCCTAACCCTAACCCTAACCCAATAACATTGTTATTGTTTCTTTCTTTCTTTCTTTCTTTCTTTCTTTCTTTCTTTCTTTCTTTCTTTCTTTCTTTCTTTCTTTCTTTCTTTCTTTCTTTCTTTCTTTCTTTCTTTCTTTGTGTCAGAACCAACTCACCTACTTTTCACACACTGAACCATTATGAAGAGTCTTAAAAATTAAAACAAAATTAAATCGCGTGGTTCTCTAATTTCTGGTCTTTTCTGATTTAAAAATGCCAAAAATGCATTATGAATTATGAAAATAGACACAGAAGTAGACCATGACAAGACAAGTAAAAAATATTATTAAGACCAATCATTTAACAGATTTCTCCAAGGGCGTTTCACTGGCTGGGTTCACACCTCACCGAAAGTGATCCCTGGATTTTTAACAACTTTTACGGTGTTTGCAGGGCGGAGCCGTGAATTATGGCCTAATTTTTTTTTCATTTTGTTTTTTAAATTCTCCCATTTTCACATACGAAGTCGAATTTGTGTCAAATGTGAATCAGTTGTTAAACTCTCGGCCCGAAACCAGCTCAATGTAGAAAAATGGAAATTGGCGAGTTAGCGCCCCCTACAGAGTGAAGACAATTTGGTCTTTGGTCTCGATCAAAAAAGTCAATTAAGAGCATGTTTTAATATTTATTGTATTTTGTAATAACATATTTGTTAATAGAAAATTGGCCAAATCGTGAAAATTGTCAGCTCAAACATTAACACACTCCTCCTGGAACTACTATTACTACTACTATTACTATTACTAATATTACTATTACTAATATTACTACTACTACTAATATTACTACTACTATTACTACTACTATTACTACTACTAATATTACTATTACTATTACTATTACTAATATTACTATTACTATTACTACTACTAATATTACTACTACTATTACTACTACTAATATTACTATTACTATTACTAATATTACTATTACTATTACTATTACTAATATTACTATTACTACTACTATTACTACTACTATTACTACTACTAATATTACTATTACTATTACTACTACTAATATTACTACTACTATTACTACTACTAATATTACTATTACTATTACTAATATTACTATTACTATTACTATTACTAATATTACTATTACTACTACTATTACTACTACTAATATTACTATTACTATTACTACTAATATTACTACTACTATTACTACTACTAATATTACTATTACTATTACTAATATTACTATTACTATTACTATTACTAATATTACTATTACTACTACTACTAATATTACTATTACTAATATTACTTTTACTACTACTACTAATATTACTATTACTATTACTATTACTAATATTACTATTACTAATATTACTATTACTAATATTACTATTACTACTACTACTAATATTACTACTACTAATATTACTATTACTGTTACTACTGCTAATATTACTATTACTATTACTAATATTAGTATTACTATTACTACTACTATTACTATTACTACTATTACTACTACTACTACTACTACCTCTACTACTACTACTATTACTAATACTATTACTAATATTACTATTACTATTACTAATATTACTATTACTACTATTACTATTACTATTACTAATATTACCACTACTACTACTACTACTACTATTACTACTACTAATATTACTATTACTACTACTACTATTACTATCAATCAATCAATCAATCTTTATTTGTATAGCGCCAAATCATAACCAATGGTATCTCAAGACACTTTACAGTAGAGCAGTCTTAAGGACGGACTCTTCATTTTATGGATACACACATATGCATATATACGTATATACACATACATATGTATCCCACACCCAACATGAATTCATCATGGCGGCAAGGAAAACCTTCTGTTAAGCAGCAGGAACCTTGTGTGGATCCCATTCCTATGATGAACAGCCATCCACGTTATGCTGTGTTGGGTGTGTGCAGAGGAAAGGGTGGAGACAGAGTTGTTGAGACTCTGTAACTCCACACTGAGGATCCCACGGACCTGCAAGACAAAAACCAGAAGGAGAACAGGAGCAAACACACAAGGGAAGAAGCAGACATAGAGGGAGTGTTTGAGAGAGGAATGGGACCCTCTCCGGTCCCTCTCTAACCTAAATGACCTCTCTCTTAACGCCCTCTCCAACCTCTCTCCAACCGAGCATGCCAGACCCCCCCCCCCGGCAGTCTATGCCTATTGCATCTTAATTATGAGCTATGAGCTGGTTCCTAACTAAAAGCTTTACCAAAGAGGAATGTTTTGAGCCTAACCTTAAAGGTAGAGAGGGTGTCTGCCCCCCGAACCGTGGTTGGTAGATGGTTCCAGAGAAGTGGGGCCTGATAACTGAAAGCTCTTCCTCCTATACTACTTTTAGAGACAAATGGAACAACGAGTAGTCCGGCATTTTGAGAGCGTAGTGTTCTGGGGGGATTGTATGGCACTACAAGCTCCTTGAGATAGACTGGTGCCTGTCCATTTAGGGCTTTATAAGTGAGAAGAAGAATCTTGAATTCTATTCACGTGTACAAACTGGTACCTATCAGATAGGTAGGACTTAAACCTGTTTAGGGCAGTCCCTGTGATTCCAAGTAATTTCTCTAATCTCTCTAGTAGAATATAGTGATCTATAGTGTCAAAAGCTGCACTAAGATCTAATAAAACCAGCACTGAGAGTCGTCCTTCATCTGAAGCCCAGAGTAGATCATTAGTTACTTTAACTAAAGCAGTCTCTGTGCTGTGTTGAGCTCTAAAACCTGACTGGAAGTCCTCCAACAGGCTGTTGTTTTGAAGGAAGTCACAGAGCTGAGCTGCCACAACTTTCTCAAGAATCTTTGAAATAAAAGGAAGATTATTACTACTACTACTGTTACTACTACTATTACTTTTACTACTACTATTATTACTATTGCTATTACTCCTATTCCTTTTACTGCTATTACTACTATTACTGTTACTATTACTACTAGTACTATTACTACTACTACTATTACTGTTATTATTACTACAAGTACTACTACTATTACTACTACTATTACAACTACTACTCCTAGTACTACTATTACTGCTATTAATATTACTACCATTATTACTACCACTATTACTACTACTACTACTATTACAACTACTACCACTACTACTACTACTACTATTACTACTACAATACTACTATTACTGTTACTATTACTACTAGTATTGTTACTATTACTACTAGTACTATTACTACTACTACTATTACTGTTACTATTACTACAAGTACTATTACTATTACTACTGTTATTACTACTACTATTACAACTACTACTCCTAGTACTACTATTACTGCTATTAATATTACTACTACTATTACTGCTATTAATATTACTACTATTATTACTACCACTATTACTACTACTACTACTACTATTACAACTACTACCACTACTACTACTACTATTAATACTACTACTAATATTACTACTACTACTATTAATACTACTACTACTACTATTACTACTACTATTACTACTACTACCACTACTACTACTACTACTACTACTACTACTACTATTACTACTACTACTACTACCTCTACTACCACTACTACTACTACTACCACTACTACTACTACTACCACTACTACTACTACTACATCTCCAGCATTGTTCTTGGATGTGTTAGTACAACAACAAAAATCATAAATATATCGAAGTTTATATATCAATTTTACATTTCTGTCTAAACAAATCAATAATAATGCATTGATAGTATAAAATTTACTGTTATATTATGTCTTTGTTTGAACTTGAGGCAGCGCATCAAAGGCAGCGCATCAAAGGCAGCACATCAAAGGCAGTGTAAATTGCCAAAAGGCAGTGCACTGTGGTGAAGGCAAAGGCGATGGTTATTGCCGCTTGTGGCTATATTTATTATTATTATTATTGAGTTTTTTCTAAACACTTCCACATGAGAACAAACAGTAACACTTTCAGTTTTTTACATAAAGGCTGTCATTAGCATAAATAAGGTCTCATGAAGGCTGTCATTAAGGGCCTACACTACGAAGATAGATTTCATCCTATCGTGCTAACTTTAAGGATTTAGTCAGTGTGTGCTAGACTATGAAGCTGGCTAACAAATTACACCGCTAAATCACCATGGTAACTTAGGCTGGATGACTAACCTGGTCCGGACCAGGTTTGTTTTTGGATAGGATTTGAGTCAGTACTAAATAGGGATGAGAATCCAAAAGCAGTTCTTTTTGAGAACCGATTCCCTAATCCTATTCCGAGGAATAGTTTGTTTGCTTGTCTGTCAATTCTGCTTATTGGTTCCTCATACGTCGCAAATATGTAACGATAAACTCCTCCAGGTCCTGTATATTGTGTTTATGCTAGCACCAAGTGAAGCTCCTCCCACCATATAGTTGTTTGCTGTCCACTGTGGAGAATCCACCTCCTCCACCCACAGCTGTGCTGTCCTCCGTGTATCTCTGTTGCTACGCTAGTCACTTCCAGGTTCTGAACACTCACGCTAAAGTTGCTTCTTGCACAGACTTTTTTTTCTGAAAACAACAAACTTCATCAAGAACACACAGAATATGTCACAATTAACTAACTTTAAATTCAGAAAATGGCAATAAATTGTTTTTTTTATATTGTACTTCATATTTTGCAAATTTTTGGTACTTTTATATCATATACAGTATATACTGTAATTTTTCACAAACCACAATTTAAGTAGTGTAAATAAATGTTTTTAGGCCTGAAGAAAATAGTGTATTTTGCCTTATTGTATCAGATTGTTTAATTTGTGTTAAAATCATAATTATTACCTGGGGGAGGATCCCCCCAGATCCCCCAACAATGGGTTTTGTTGTCAACTTTTTCATGCTGTTGGTGTTTGCATGTCTGTAATGTATATGAATGACCACTAACAGTAGACCATAGTAAAAGGTATTTTTTCACATTTCAAAAGAATCATAGATAAACATAGATTTCTCACAAACACCAGATATCAGCTTTAAATACAGTTTAATGACACTTTATTCATGTTAATGATGTCAGCCTAATGTATAAAAGTCAAGTGTTACCAAACATATGTTTAAGGTGTAATGTATGCAGTTATATATATTTTAAACCAATGCATGTTTCATTTTTGATCTGTTTGATCATTTGAGAAAGAAAATAATAATAATGTATTAAATTTCAAAGAGCCTTTCAGGTCATTCAAGGTCACTGTACAGAAGATAAAAGCAGATAAAATACAATTAGGATAAAAAGATATGACATTACGTAATGACTAATGGTAATTAACGGTATGTGGTTCATCTGTACAGCGTAGTGATATGATTTGTAAGAAGTCCCAGTGCTGTTGTCGCTCTATATCAGCACTCTGGGAATGTCTGTCGTCCAATCAGATTACTTGGTGGTAACTAACTGTAGTATAATGATGATTAATCATTAATGATCTAATCATCTGTGGTTACAGGAGGTAGTCACGGCTACTCTGGATCTGGAGGACGTTCGGAGCTACAGAGGAGAGCTGTGTCAGCCACAAACGGTGAGAAAGAAGCTCCGCCTCCTCCTGTGCTCTACACAGCTGTAGGTACAGGTGAGGCTGAAGCTCCGCCTCCTGTAGGTTCAGGTGAGGCAGAGCAGGGGCTCAGAACTCATGATGTGAATGATAATTACTGTATATGATGTTAAGGTCACTTTAATCTATTGCTTCTCAAACTTTTATTATATTTTTCACTTTGAAAGAAGGTGAACATATACTGACTTCAATCATTTTTTTATGCTTCTGTTCCACATTCCATTTCGTTCCAGATCTGTGATTGGCTGAAAAGTAGATTAGTAGGATTTCTAAAGTTTAAATCCAGAGAAGAGAAGCAGCAGAGGTCCTTATTCCTCTCAGAACACTTTAGATTACAATATGAATAAAGGTTTGGATGGAGTTATGACCAAATGGAGCCAAAGAAAACCTTACATACTGCAGCTTTAAGTGGTTAAACTGTGTGTGACCGTGGTGTGTTAGAGCTGATGTTCTGTGTGTGCTGTAGGGAAACCAGGTGAAATCTTTACCCAGGATCAAAGTGGACTTCAGTCTGTCCAGCTATGATGACGTCTACCTTCCTACTCACAGACCCATAGAGTGGAGCTTTCACTCTGCTCCAGAGGAGATCAGGTACCGCCTTCATTAACACACACACCTCACTGTACCTGTGCAGCACAATAATATTCATCACTAATCTTCTCTTTTTATCTCAGAGCATTAGTCAGATTACAGTAACTGACAGTTTTAATTAATTATATAAAGCTCATCACTTTTATCTTTTGACTTCAGTCACTTTAGATCACTATACCAGGGTAAACGTGGTCAGATTTAGTTAAAGTGAGACCTCAGGGGCTGAATTCCACTTTGGGCTGAAAAACATGGATATGCTGCTAGAAATGATTGATAAAGATCTACACATTAAAAATAAATATCATCAGCACCACAATAGCCTCACAATGAGGTCTATAATTACATATCAGCCTAAAGCACGTGACCCTCTAAACACGTAACATTGTCCTATCTATGCATATAGTCTACATTTATAAATTAGAAGTCAACAACAACAGAACAACTGATGGATTCCACCTAAATTAAAGGTCCATATTCTGATATTTTTCACCATTTGTTCTAAGAACACCAACAACATAGTATTTAAGCTTTATTTTACCAAACCCGCCTGTTTTCTGGAGTTTTAGCCTCTGAAAAGTCACTTTCTGACCAATTCTAAAACTGGGCTGTGTGAGTGGGCGTGTCTATAGATGATGACTCCACCTATGACTCCACACAACAGCTGATCACTAGAGACTTTCTTTTGCTATTCACACACACTCTTGTTGTTGTAGTTTTCAGCCATAAAAACTGTACATTACAGTAAAACACATGAATATTTATATTTATTGTGATTGTGAGTCAGAAAAACAATGTTTGAAGTGTATGCACTGTGCAGCAACAGCTGAGTCAGCAGCAAAAACAGCTGAGTCAGCAGTAAAAACAGCTGAGTCAGCAGCGTCAAGCACTTAGCGGAGCTGCTACGTTGCTTTATTGTCATCATCTCATGTAGAGATTACGGGAATAATCCATTCATGGTGATAGTCAGAACTGCTGAGTAGGGGGACTTAGACAAGGAGTGATAAAAATTATAATGTTCATTATTATTAATATAACAGTAATACAGTAATATTACAGGTGCCATCTGAAATTCAGTGTTTCAGATCACTTAATTAGTTATTAATATTTTGTCATCCAGGGTTGTGAACTTTTGTCAACACTATCTACTCTCCATTTAACAAACCCTATGATTGTGATATTTTCATAAACCACAGACAACTTTTCAAAGTATAAACATTTATTTATCAAACAAGTTAAAATCTACTAACACAATAAAGCTAAAAGAGCGCTACGCTCACTACACTAATCCACAATTTCCACTGGATGAGGCTCCGCTGCGTAACGTCACCGCCGCGTCACCAGAGCTGATAAGTTTCCACTTTAGTCTATGTATTAATTTCCACCAGGTCCACTGTGGTGTGTGTCTGCTCCTTCACAGATGTGGTAGTCCAGTGTCCTCCACCAGATATACACAGGACTTCTATTTCTGACACATCAATCAGCACAGAGCAAATGAAGCTAAACAGGAAATTAAGCATGTACTCCACAATAAAATATCGGGTTACTTTTCAAAATAAAACACTTCAGATTATATTTCAAGTAAATACATCACCAAAACGTCATAATGTGTAAAAACAAATTCACATCCACTATATTGATTCCTCTCATACTGTAACTCACTGTAAACTGCAGCAACTTTGATTTAGTTCATGTTTTACTGGTTTTACAGTTTTATCTCTTCTCTGTTGATAAAAAATGTGTCTCTGACAAATCCAGAGTCCAACCTTCTCCTTCGTTAGGAACACTGACCTGTTTATCTGTTTATTGTTGTGTTTAGAACACATACATTAAAGGAACATATCATGCTAAATCCACTTTTTTATCCCTTAAATGCATTTTGTTGTATATTTAGAGTGTTTAGAAGTACAGAAAAGTTCAAATTAGTCTCTTCAGGTGCTCCATAGATATCTTTATATTCTGTTTTGATCATATTTTTCAATCTGTTTAGATTTTTCTATTCTCTATTACGTTTTTTGAACTATTACATCACAGTATTTGCAGCAGAACTGCCAAATTACTTCATCAACTCCAGGTCCAACACTTCGAGCAATCCACCATTTTTATTTCTGGCTTTTATTTTGTAGTCCAAGCTCCAGGATGCAGAAGTTACGAGAGGATAAGTCAAAATGTTGGGTTGTTGGATGTAGTAACCCACACGCTTCATTACACCGTCTCCCAGCATCAGAACCTTTTCAAAGTGTCTGGTTGAGTTTTATTTTTTATAGAAATGTACCACATCTGTGGATAAGGTCATTTTTGTGTGTGTGAAGCACTTCAATGATGACTGCTTCATCAACCTCCACCAGTATAAAGAAGGATTTACAGAAAGACTTTGTCTGATTGAGGGTTCAATTCCTTCTATCTTTGGAGACGATGAACAGAGCACTTCGGTAAGCTGTAAATAACGCTAAAAAGTGTGATGATAAGACGTCCCTGTCATTGTTTTGTTAGCATTAGCATTAGCACCGTCTTCATATGTTAGCGCTGTGTGCTCGTTTTAGATCCTTGATGATATGGCCTACGTGATTTAATTTAAGTCAAAAGTTTTCATTAGTCATTTCATTTTGACGTTTTTGTCTTTGAAAAGACTGTATTAAAATGCATTTCGTGATGTTAGCTTGGCGCTAGCGTTAGCTCGGTGCTTGTGTTAGCTCACTTGTTAGGGTTCTGCAGGTTCATCATCTTCATTTTCATCTCGCTCCACTGGGTCAGACTCTGGCTGGAACATGTAAGGCTGGATGGACAAGTCTAACGTTGTTGACATTGTGTAAATAACCTCTGAATAAAAAGTTTATGCTCCGCTACATAGCCATATCTCTTCTATCAAACTACAAAAATGGCCGAACAGGGTGTAGTTGAACCGAGTGTCACCTGAAGAGGGGGCGGGGTATGGAGTGTCTCATTTGCATTTAAAGAGACAGCACCAAAACGAGTTGTTCTCAGAAACACATCAGAAAAGGGGTGGAGCTATATAATGAGGAATTCAGACCCAAGCATTGCAGTTCTGCTTTATATAGACCACAACTGTATGATTTATATGTAAAAAGGAAGGATTTAAAACCATGATATGTCCCCTTTAAACCGCATTCTCGCGCAATTATATAAATATCGTGAGAACTGATCTGTCTCGTGATGTCACAGTCGTTCAAACGGAGAGCACCGCGGCGCACTCCAAACGCAACCGGTGTGAATTACCGGACGGCGGACAGCGGTGAAATACCGGATCGGTGGCGTGGAGCAGCGGAGACGCATCCAGTAGAAACCCCGGGTGAGGATACATTTATATACAAAGGTCAAAAGCTTAGTAAAGACATAAATATAGCATGATTTCAGCGTGTGTGTGTGTGTGAGTGTGTGTGTGACAGCTACTGTATGTTAAGATCAGCCCCGTCTGGCCTTTTGCTGGGTTTTCAGTGTTTTCAAAGCTGGTTTTCCTCAGTTTGTTCAGAAGCAGCAGGTTTCCTGCTTCTGGCTGTGAATTCTTCACCACTGGTTTGAATTTATATATATTTATCTGTTTCAGCTTGCTTTGTTCTCCTGTGTTGATTCTCAGTGTTCAGTTCAGCAGCAGTTAGAACAGCTAGCAAGCTTAGTTAAAGTCTAATGAAATAAAAACAGTTTCAGATTACATAGAAAATAAAAAGATACAAGAAGACATATTATACAGGTGCTGGTCATATAATTAGAATATCATGAAAAAGTTGATTTATTTCAGTAATTCTATTCAAAAAGTGAAACTTATATAATGTCTACATTCATTACACACAGACTCACAGATTTCTAGAAATGTTGTCCAACTGAAAAGTATGATCATGTACTCAATACTTAGTTGGTTTTGTCTGAATTACTGCAGCAATGGGCGTGGCATGGAGTGGATCAGTCTGTGGTACTGATCAGGTGTTATGAGAGCCCAGGTTGTTCTGATAGTGACCTTCAGCTCTTCTGCATATTGGGTCTGGTGTCTCACATTTTCCTCTTCACAATACCTCATAGATGTTCTATGGGGTGAAGGTCAGGCCAGTTTGATGACCAATCAAGAACATGGATACCATGGTCCTTAAACCAGGTACTGGTAGCTTTAGCACTGTGTGCAGGTGTTAGGTCCTGTTGGAAAATGAAATGTGTATCTCCATAAAGTTGGTCAGCAGCAGGAAGCATGAAGTGCTCTAAAACTTCCTGGTAGACGTCTACGTTGACCTTGGACCTAAGGAACCACAGTGGACCAACACCAGCACATGACATGGCACCTCAAACCATCACTGACTGTGGAAACTTTACACTCCACCTCAAGCAACGTGGATTCTGTTCCTCTCCTCTCTTCCTCCAGACTCTGGGACCTTGATCTCCAAAGAACATGCTAAATGTCCTTTGATCAGAGAACATCACTTTGGACCACTCAGCAGCAGTCCAGTCCTTTTTGTCTTTAGCCCAGACGAGACGCTTCTGACGCTGTCTCTAGTTCAGTGTCTTGACACCAGGAATGCTACAGCTGAAACCATGTCTTACATACGTCTGTACGTAGTGGTTCTTGAAGCTCTGACTCCAGCTACAGTTACTCTTTGTGAATCTCCTCCACATGTTTGAATGGGTTTAGTTTCACATTTAGTTTAGCCATGACCTTTGTGTCTGGTCCTCCTTGTTCAAGGTGTCAATGGTCGTCTTTTGGAAAACTGTCAGGTCAGCAGTTTTCTCCATGATTGTGTAGACCTACAGAACTAGACTGGAGAACATCTAAAGGCCTTTGTAGAACACCAGGTGCCTAACTTTATGATCGCTTCCGGGATTCTGCCGAACAACATTGCTTTTTACATGGACATATCACTCCTGACTCAACCATGCCAGGTTTCTTGCAAAAAGGACAAAAAGCTAAACACGATGAGGTAATCGGCACTAACAAGTCACTAGTACAGTGTCCGTCGGAAGTATGCATTCATGTGGGGGCATAAGGGGTATAATTGCGGGTGCAAAATGTGGGTGCAATTTTCCTGGTTTAATTCTATGGGACATGTGCATGATAAATGTTTTTTTTTTTTTACTCCTGTTATGGCAATTTTTATATTCATCATCATATCGTCAAATGTATGTTCATGTGTACAATTTGTCATGTTTTAATACATGATGACTCCATTACTCTTTGAACAGCTGAATCATGTTAGATTAAACAGTACAGATCGTATTGTACTCAGTACAACACAGAGTCTCTGCTGAAGGCCAAACTCAAACTCACATGCAAATATACACGAACACACACACTATCAAGGATAGATAAGAGTGGCGCCCAATCTTCCTCATAATATACACGTCTTCATCATCCTCAAATGTTTCCACTGTTGCATCTGACTCCTCCTTCTCCTCACCTCAGGGTGGAACTTCTTATGTTATCTGTATAAAAGCTTAAGCTGTGAAAACTGCGGGAGAGAGCGGGTCTCGGTCTTTGGATCGCCTGGCCGGGCGCTCACATATTTTTGTTCCACTTTGTACTCTTTTTTACTTAGTTTTATAATAAACCTTTTTTATAAAATCATCAATGCTTTGCCTGGACTCCATCACTCAACCAGAGCAATAAATCATGTCTCCAAATGAGGTCAACCGCAAATTTTGCCATAACACTCCCTTTTTATTTTTTTGTTTGATGTATTTTTCTGTTATATATGTCATTATATGTATTTTTGTATCTTTCTGTTGTGTTTTTCTGCATTTTTTGTATATTGTTTTTGTTGCCATTGTAGTGTGATTCTGGAGTCATTTTGTGTATTTTTGTATCTTTTTTGGTGTAGTTTTGTACATTTCTGTTGTCATTTTGTGTATTTTTTTGTATAAGTATTTAGTTTTGTGTGTTTTGAGTCATTTTTGTAGTTTGTTGTATTTTTCTGTAATGTATGTTTTTTGGAGTAATTTTGTGTGTTTTTTGAGCCTTTTTGTATATTTTTATGCATTTCGTATTTTTTAGTTGTTAGTTTTATTTTACTCATTTAGTATATTTTTATTATAAATTATTGTGTGTGTGTGTGTGTGTGTGTGTGTGTGTGTGTGTGTGTGTGGTGTGTGTGTGTGTGTGTGTGTGTGTGTGTGTGTGTGTGTGTGTGTGTGTGTGTGTGTGTGTGTGTGTGTGTGTGTGTGTGTGTGTGTGTGTGTGTGTGTCAGTCTAGGGCCTGCCTGCTGGCTATGGGACTACCTGAGGAGGAGTGGACAGGTGAGGTACCACACACTGTAAACAGTGAGTTCTGATTGGTTCGTGTGTGTTTCTGGGTATATGTATATGTGATAAAGCTGGGAAAAATGGTCTGTCCTTGATAAACTTATCCCCAAGTTGGTTGAAGGAAAGCCAGCCAAGTTTATCGAGGAAAAGTAGGTCTGCACCACTGCATAGTTTGCTTGTCTGATGAAGGGCGCTCAGCCCGAAACGTCACGTCTTTTGGTGTTTTATTAAAAACTGAATTTGGGAGCAAACTATGCAGTGGTGCGGACCTTCGTTTCTTCATAGCTACTTTGGACCTTTTTTGATCCAGCACACTGCTTCAAGTAAAGGGAAGTGCATGTTTCTTTGATTGTGCTACATTATCTAGGAAAAGTAACCATGGTGATTTAGCCTCTACAGCTAACCTGTAACCATGGTGATTTAGCCTCTACAGCTAACCTGTTACCATGATGATTTAGCCTCTACAGCTAACCTGTAACCATGGTGATTTAGTCTCTACAGCTAACCTGTTACCATGATGATTTAGCCTCTACAGCTAACCTGTTACCATGATGATTTAGCCTCTACAGCTAACCTGTAACCATGGTGATTTAGTCTCTACAGCTAACCTGTTACCATGGTGATTTAGCCTCTACAGCTAACCTGTTACCATGATGATTTAGCCTCTACAGCTAACCTGTAACCATGGTGATTTAGCCTCTACAGCTAACCTTCTACAGAACACTGGGAACGCCCACTTATTTCAAACATCCACAGCTTCACTTATCCTCGTCTTTTTATCATGACTCAGCAAGCGTTCAACCAATTTATCCAAGATAGCGCCGACCAGACTTACTCATTTAGTATATTTTTATTATAAATTATTGTGTGTGTGTGTGTGTGTGTGTGTGTGTGTGTGTGTGTGTGTGTGTGCTTCAGGCTGGGTTCCTGCTCCCTCTCAGTGGGGGGGTGGACAGCTCCTCCACAGCGTGTATTGTCTACTCCATGTGTGTCCTGCTTTGCCAGGCTGTGGAGAACGGCAGTGAGTACGACTCACCATGGTTTACAACCTCTGGATAGGGACCCACACATGATACACATGGGATACCACCAGATGACATCTGTGTACGGGGCCGAGCTTATTTAGGATGTTGAGCTTTTAAAGTCATTTAATCAATAATCATACAGTAGTGTTAGCCAATGTAAATAATTAAACTCATGGATTCAAATAAACTAATAAATGTTGTTTGGTGAAAAAGGTTAACTTTAAAATTATATATAAAACAAAACTAAAAATGAAGAAACCAAAAGCCAGAAAGAAATGATTATTAGAAACACTGCATTTATGGCTTTGACTGTGAACTAACCTCAATTAAATTAATACATTGCAATTATGTAAATTTATTTTAATGCTTCAAAGAATAAATCAATTAAAATTAAACAATGCACAATATAATAAAACTGTTGAACTTGACTCCACTAATGAGTACATTCAATAATAATGTACAGACCTATTAGTGACTGAGCTGTTGTGTAGTTACATTTTTCCCCGTTTATTTTATTGTATATTTCCTGTCATTTGTATTATTTTAGGTTGACATTTGAACATTCTGTTCAGTGACTACAGATGAAAAATAGTCTTCTGCCTAAATCTGGTACATTTTCTATCTGGATATTAATGTACACTGTCCCTGTTAAATAAGCCAATGCATAATTAAATAAATAAGCTGTTGAAAGAGAGTCAAATGATACACAAAGATTGAAAATCAGATTTTCTGCTGTATTACAGTGAAATCTGTTCATCTTATCCTGCTCTGTGCACGTTTCCCTGTGTGCTGCTTTATTCCCACATATGATGGTCTTTATAATGTCATGATGAAGTGCAGAGCATCTCAATAGATTTCAGTGAAACATGCTCTCGAAAGATTCTAAAGCTGGATTTATGCTCCTTAATCTGACGCATAGTTTGGATTTTTTTTAGAGGCGCTCCGTGGACATCAGGCCCCGTTGTACGGAGCCTCGTGGACGTGACACACAAACATAAATCTTTAAGAGTGAACTTTTCATAGTTTTCATTCTATGCTCCATCTCAACTTCTGCTTAGAAGAAGCTTTAGTGCTCTCACATTAGTTCTATTTCGTGAGATGTCTCACTATGGGATGCAACCTCTGAAATAATGCATCTGAGGAATGCTGACAATCTGCCAATTCTGATTGGCTGGTGAAGCGCGTCCGTTAGCTAGGGAGCTACCCCCCTCCTATAAAAGGAAGACACGGACAGATGCGCACCATTCAAACACCTCTTCTCCTCTCAGCTATCTCGTGTTTTTATGTTTTGCCAGTTTAACTGTCCACAGGCGGACTCCTTTTCCAGTCAACGAACGCTGGCAGAACTAGACCACAACAGGTCGAGAAGTGGGAAAGAAATACAGCTCGAGGTGCTGTCCTTCACCTCTGAAAGGTAGTGAACCTCCGTGCTCCAGCTCCGGCTGATGGCTCCTTCCAACGCTGCTGCTTCGCCGCACATTGGTTCCCAGCGGCTCTTTCACTGCGGTGTTGGCCTCGCTGCACGCTCCTTGCCGCAAGGCCGGTGCGTTGACTTCAGCAGACCTCGCTGTTGTCGGTCCCAATGCCCTCGGCGCCTACGGGCCTGTGCGCACATCGGTCCTTCCTCTGGGCTCTCATGAAAGTGTGTAGCCTGGCTCCAGCTCCAGATACTGCGGTATCCGAGCTTCGGACACCAGCGAACAGCTGCTGTCTCGAAATACAACGCTGTCCTTGATGTCTGAGACGGTCCAGTACACGTTGGCCTGCATCCCTGCTAGCACGTGCTAGCTGCCTCGTGGTACTGCTAGCTAAGCCACCTGCTCTCCTGACTGCATCACGTGGTGATGGAAGCTAAGGCTTTTCTCACCGAGGGAGCGGGATGCTCTGGGGTTCGCCTCTGTCCGTGAGTGGGTAAAATCTCCCTTAAGGACAGGCACAAAGTCTGCTCCAACTGCCTGGGTCTGGAACATGCCTGTATGGCGGTCGAAACTCGTGTCAGCACTGCGCCATTTTCAACGCTCGGAGCCTCCACAGGAGGCTGGCATGCCAGGTTGACCCTTCCGAGCAGGACTCCTTCCCTCCTCACCGCGTCCCCGTAGAGGCGGGTGAAGTAGAGACTCCGCTGATGGACACTGCGGCTGCTCAGGGTTCCAGCTGGGGTTCCCAGCTCAACCTGGCGACCCCCTCCCCGCTTCACAAGGATGTCCTCGTGATTGACTGTGGAGAGTTTGATGAAGACTCCTCTGACTCTCTCGGCTTGGGTGTGGATGAGCTTCCTGCCACCTTTTTCGCCTCTCAGGAGGAAATGGAGGGCTCCACGCCCGTCTCCTATCCTCCCAGCCTGGATTCAGTGGACATGTGTAAATGCACTGCGGCTCGGCTGGCCATTCCGTAGCCCACTGTAGTGACTGAAACCACCAGGTCCCGCTGCGAAGGAAAGAAGTTTCCATTTTTGAAGAGTGCACCGAGGCATAACCTTCCTGTCTTTTCTGACCCTCTCGGTCAGGGCGCTGAATGTCCCCTCTCTCCTCACTGCCTATCAGGCTGAACTCTGTGAGGATTTTGCACTGTCTCAGACCCTGCGACAATGGAAGAAATATCTGCGGTTGCCGACATGTGCCTCCGCACCCAACGATGCTCAGTGCAGGCTATGGGAAACGTGATGGGCAACATGGTTATCCAGGAACGAGCTCGCTGGCTCGACCTCGCCAAACTAACTGACACAGACAAGAGCGTCATCCTGGATGCCCCCGTTGTTCTCCAAGGATTTCCGGCTCCGCTCTGTCTTCAATGCAGCAGCGCTGCAAAGAGAAAAAGAAAGACAAGGAGGCTCACTGCCTTTGCCTCCCCACCTCTGGAGAAACTTAAACATCCTCTGTTCGAAGCACTGGAGGAAGCGGCCCTGAAGTTCGCCTCTCTTAAGGCCCATTTGTTACTGGCTCTGGCTTCGGCCAAGAGGGTCAGTGACATCCATGCGCTCTTGGTTCACCCGTCGTGCGCTCAGACCCAACCTGGCCTTTGTGCCGAAGAGTGTAGGCTCATGTTCTCCCATTTGACCTTTTGGCCTTTACTGCCTCACAGGGTGAGCAGTGGCCGAATGTGTTATGTCCAGTTCATGCAATTCGCACTTATATAAATATGATGAGGAGCTTCAGGAGGAGCGATCAGCTGTTCGTCTTCTGGGCCAATCCCCTCAAGGGGAAGCCTGTTACTAAGCAACGCCTGTCACACTGGGTGGTGGAGGCTATTGTTTTGGTTTACGGGTCTGCGTGCACACTCGACTCGGGGGTCTTGCCGCGTCCTGGGCTTTGTTCAGGACATCTGTGCAGCGGCGAGTTGGATCTCGCCCCTCACGTTTGTCCGCTTTTACATGCTGGACGTTTTTTCGTTTTCATGTGATCAGACTTCTGCCCTGGGGGCTGGTACCGCATGATAAGCATGCCTGCACTACGGGCGCAATATAAAATAGAACTTTAGATTATGTATATAACCCCGGTTCTATGAGAAATATGAGTGAGATGTCACACCAGACTACCCTTCTTGCTTGACCGAGGAGAAGAGGTGCTTATTTTAAATGGTGCGTGTCTGTCCATCTATTATAGGAGGTGGGTCTCCAACTAGTGGACGGATGTGCTTCACTGGCCAGTCAGGATTGGCAGATTGAAATAAATGCTTCTGAGGAATGCAGACAGAGGTTGCATCCCATAGTGAGACATCTCACTCATATTACTCATAGAATTGGGGTTATATACATAACCTAAAGATATGTTACGTTCACAGCGCAGACACGTTAACATATATCCAGACAAACACTGGATCATCACAACATCCTGTTTCATTGAAAAAAGTGGCACAAAAGTAAAAATGTTGATATTATATACAAATATCAGGGATGTCCAGAAGTGTAGGCGGCGTTAGGAATGGCCTATTACTCTCTTTCTGGCTGCCTTCTACTCTTAAACATGTTCATGAATGATTCCTTACCCCTTCAGCACCAAAAGAATATCTATAATATGACATGAATATCTTTAAGTCAGGTTTTTCTATTAGCTCTGTCTGCTAGCATAGCATCTCTTCTTCACTGCTAGAATAGCTGCATCCCAACCAAACACTGGGTTACCAGCGCCCTCTGCTGGTTCAAACTAATATCTGGCGGCTACAACTGAAGGAAAACAATCATTCTCTCTAAACATTTCCCCAATAATATAATAAATCTTAACACTCACAACATTACTGAATTCAACTAAATTAAATTAGATTATCTTTATAAATATTCAACAAAAAAACAGTCGCTGGTAAGAATAATTCACAGACTAAATTTGAAGAAAGTAGATTTTGAAGGGGTTTTAATTCGTCTCTATAGATTTTAATATGTATTTTTTTAAACATTCATGATTAATATCATGAATCATGACTTAAAAGTCTTGCGTACTGAGTTACTTTAATCACAAATGTAAGGGTATATGTAAGATATATTATGAATATTAATGTGCATTGATACAACTAAATATATTACCAAAACCAACTACAGTTAAATCACACATAAATAATGTAAATCATACAGATAAGTTCCAGTACCAGACAGTATTCTACAGAGGACTACTAACAGACCACGCCCCCATACTACTGCTATACTATAAGTTGGTACATTTTACACTGTAAAGAGGTAAACTGATAATGATGCTCAATTCTTTGTCATCATTATTATTTATACCAGTTTTCAACTTGTAAATGCATCATGTAAACACAAACTAGGTGAGAAAATACATCATGATAAGAAAAGTGCTACAAAATAGAAGAAAAGCCACAATTACACTAATATATTGCACCAAAAAAACATCATAAATAAAAAAATGTTAAGCTTACTACTTTTTTCCTGGACATCTCTGATATATATATTTATTTCAGGTAATAGTTTGTCAGGATACATATTGATGATGTTACTGTTAGTAACAGTAACATTGTTAACAATGAAGTTCCAATAAAGTGAGTTTTTTTCATGAGGTGGTGGGGGGTGTGGTCTGCAGCTGCTAAATGTAACTTGTAATCTAACTTAGGCACTTTCAGAATAAAGTTACTTTTTATTGTCAGTTATAAATAACTGATTTCCTGAAATATATCAGTTGGTCTTTGTAGGTGCATGAAAACAGAAAATTACAGTTTGATTTGATCCAGTGCTAAAATATGTGTTCAGATGAATCTGTAGAGGGAATACATGTTGTTGCTCCTCCTCCTCAGACTCCAGGATCCTAGAGGACGTCCGTGCTGTGGTGTCAGACGGTTCGTACGTCCCTGAGGATCCTAAGGAGCTGTGTTCTCGTCTCCTCACCACCTGCTACATGTCCTCTGAGAACTCCTCAGAGAGCACACGCAGCCGTGCCAAACAGCTGGCCAATCAGATTGGGAGGTACCATGTGACCCAATGGTCATGATTTAGTCAACATATATATACTTATGTATCTCTCTCCTCCAGCACACACCTGAGCTTTAACATCGACATGGCAGTAAAGGGAATTCTGGGAATTTTCTCACTGGTCACTGGACGACGTCCTCAGTTCAGAGTGAATGGAGGAAGTCACAGAGAAAACCTGGCTCTGCAGAATGTACAGGTACATCCATCCACTACATCCAACCATCTTCTACAAACAACCTCAGTCAACGTTGTCCATGTTTTTTCTCATTTATTGATATTTTCTTGTCCATTTGGACTAAAAAGCATTATTTCCACTCTCATACGTGTGTGTGCATGCGTGTGTGTTTCCAGGCCAGAGTTCGGATGCTGCTAGCCTACCTGTTTGCTCAGCTCAGTCTTTGGGGGCGGGGTCAGTCTGGTGGTCTGTTGGTACTGGGCTCTGCTAACGTAGATGAGAGGTACGATGATGATGTTTAATGACTTCACGTTGTGTGTCCTTGCTCCTTTAAGATGGAGAATGTTCCTTAAAAAGGTTTTCACCTCTTCAGCCCCACCAGATCCCCCCGTGGGGGCAGCTCCAACCTCCATGACTCTCATTGGTCTAATGTTGTAAAGAATGAATGAAATCACTGTAGCCAATCCACAGTCACCGCACACACACCAGGACATTATGTTCAACGAGGGAAAGGTTGACAACTCAACAAACTCAGCGTTTTTCCACTGCTGTGAGTTACAAAATAAACACAGATCTCTATAACAAGAGCCTACGTGAAACTACAGGCTGAGCTGAATCCACTGATATACAGGTCATATTGCATATTTACATGTATATGTTCATTAATATGTTTTAAATAAAATAAACTCAAACTCAAAACAACTCCACAAAACCAGAAAATACACAGCGGAAAAAGTCAGCAATAATGACAAATTGTTACCTTTGTTGTTTCTTATCAAAAGTTGCTCCAATGTGCATAAAACTCCATATTTTGTCAGAGAGATACCACCATTACACACATCTGAGCAGGTCTCCGTTGAGAAATCCGTCTGAGTGCACAGTGCTCGTTCCTTTACCCAGTTCTGATTGGCCAGGGCTAAAGCCACTCCCATAGTGTTTGATATCACCAATTTCTACAGGCTCTCTTTTTTTCAGCCCTGTATAAATCATTCTGATTGGTCTAAGTATTGCTAAATAACACCCATGCGTAACGGCATTAAAGAGTGGAACCAAAAATAGCATTAACCATGGCACCACAGAGACCTGAATAAAACTGCGTTTATTTCAAGCCAAATTGCAACATCTAGTGGTCAAACATAAGACTAACAATGATTGGTAAAGTGGGCGTCAACCTGAACTTTTTTGGACAAAAATGTGTATCTTTGGCCTAATGTTTATTATCACCAAACTTGGTGCAGTTGATGTTCAAACATTAGTTCAGTTATTTCTGCTTTTATAGCCTTCCCTACAGAGAATTAGCTTCATAATTGATATTAAATCTCTTTGTTTTTTTGGGTGGACTACAGATTTCTGTATTTAAAACATGGTTTATTGTCACTCAGTATAATATAATTTCTAAATTTTACATCATCTGTAACCACTAGGGGTCCTCCTTCAATGAACTAAAATTAGCCATGTAGCTAATGTAGAAGCTTAGAAAACTATATTTGTTATGAGTATGTGATTTTCGGAGTAAAGTGGCTGGAGCTTAAGAGGTTAATGCCACGTTCACACCAAACGTGTCGAAAGCATCAAAGGCGTCAGGTGGACATACACAATATATGGTGGACGCGCTTCTAGAAGCGTCAAGAGTTCCCGCTGCGCCTCCTGAGATTTCAAGCTTTTGACGTGTGTCCGGCGTCTCCAACGCGGCTGACGCTAGAGTTGAGCTTTTGGGGCATATCGCGACGCGTTGACCAATCAGGAACTTTCCCCAACCGTGACATATTCAGAATAATAAAAAAAAAAACACTAACTCAGACAGATGGACAGACTCCTGCTGGAATAGAGCGTCTGTAGTTGGTGTTCTGGTAGGAGATGTGAGCACCGATGCGGGTCAGCAGGTCGTCAAACTGCAGACGGGAGAGACAGAAGTAGAGCTGAAAGCGACTCTCGTCCCGAGCGCAGCTCTGGTGAATCCAGAAACGGCGCCGAGGAGCAAATAAAGCCAAGTCAGTGTCTGGATAATGTAGAGCTGATGAACGGGAGTCAGAGGGGGCGTGTTCAGTAAGGAACTCCAAACTTTATTCTCCATCCACCCACACTTCTCTATAACCCTCTGACATCACAGTGCACACACTCAGTCACACCAAATACATCTGACCAGTAACACCTTCTCATCACAATGTTCCACCACTTCACAGTCACTGTGTGAATTATGAACGTAACTGATCATAATATCATCCATTGTATGAACAACTCCGGCTACAGAGAAGCCCCTCCCCTAAACGCGCTCTCTTCCCAACTTGTTTGGACGTGCGTCCAGAGCGATTCAATTTATTTTTATTTTATTTATTTATTCAGTTCATTTCCGACATGGTTGCATTTACAGAAATTCATTTGACATTCAGAGCAAAATCACATCATTAGGGGCGTGAGGCATGATTTTGACGCCTGAAACGCATTTGGTGTGAACGCAGCATTAGGCTTTGTGTTCCTGATATTTCATGTGTTCCTGGTCCATGTGTTCCTGGTTCATGTGTTCCTGGTCCATGTGTTCCTGGTTCATGTGTTCCTGATATTTCATGTGTTCCTGGTCCATGTGTTCCTGGTTCATGTGTTCCTGGTCCATGTGTTCCTGGTCCATGTGTTCCTGGTTCATGTGTTCCTGATATTTCATGTGTTCCTGGTCCAGTCTTACAGGGTACTTCACTAAGTACGACTGCTCCAGCGCTGACATCAACCCTATCGGAGGAATCAGTAAAAATGATCTGAAAGACTTCCTCCTCTACTGTGTGGAACGTTTCCAGCTCACAGCGTTAAGAAGGTGAGGTGTGCTGTGTAGTCTGTCCAACACACGTTAAATCGTGCACAGCTTGTTCCTCAGTGGCTGTGGTTTGTCCCCCCTGCAGCATCCTGGAGGCTCCACCCACTGCTGAACTGGAGCCTCTGAGTGACGGACAGGTGTCGCAGACAGACGAGGTAGGACATGATGGGTCACATGACCTGTTTGGTCACCTGTGAGAGAAACGAACATGTAATTTAAAGTGAGTGTGAACGTTGTGCTTCACATAGAATCTGCTGCATCATCAGAGCATAACATGTTCACACGCTGTGAACGTTTTAAATTGGTCATGATTGGTTTGTGGTTTTAAAGGATGTGAGTTCACGAGGGCTGTAATGATTCATTTTAGTAACGATTACATATCAATCACGATTCACTGTTGCTGATTTGATTAATGAATGATATTAGTTCATTTAGAACTTTTCAATCTCAAATCAATTCAATGACTTTTTATCCAGAATAATAATGTGTTCAGTGTGTGTGAAATAAATCCCTGATACTGGACAGTACATGTGAGTTTTACTAGATTCCTGATGTTTATTATCAGGGAATCATCTATAAGTCAATGATGGACATAAACAAGTAAACAACATTTAATGTCAAATATATTCACATTTATTTGAATAAAATTCAACCAACACTTTAGTTTAGATTAACAAGATGTTAATGTCTTAAATGTGCTTTAGTCACGTTCTCACACAGACAAACGTGCTGCGTTATGTTTCACTGACTGACACGTTTGCTTCACCTGCAGAGTTTAGTCAATAAAGTTTTTGTTAAAAAAAAAAAAAACTCCCCCTGCCGAGGAGCGAGTCATCAGAGCCATAGACATATTACGTAGACGCCCATCAGGTAAATCTACAACATCATAATATTGTTCCGTTTTGGAAGAGACAAAACGTATCGTTAGCCTCTCGGTTAGCTAGCCTGATGCTAATGTGCGTGCGCACAAATGTTTTTGAGTGCGTGTTGAGTATGTTTGTGTGAGCGCGCTCGTGCCAGTGTTTGTATGATTTACGTGTGTTTGTGTGTGGGTGAGAGATACTTTTATATTTTAGTTTTATCAGCTTAAGTAGGATTTAAATGTGCTTTATATATAGACTTTTACACAATGTTAGTAATAGTTTAAAGATAGTCTAGTCTGTAATGTAGTGAGGCTGGATTAATCATGTTTAGTCATCTGCTGGGGGCGTGGCCATGACGTCACACACACTAACGTCTTTATTATTAAAAGAGTTTTAAAACACATCCATATAAAGTCTGCTGTGATTAAATCACGTCACTTATTTACTTGTATCTATACAATCCATTGATTACATTTTATAACCTTTTCAGACTTGATTAATTACATTTAGACTGAGGTTAAAGTAATTTATCACATCTACTCACATTTGTTTGATATTTTAAGGTATTTGTACTTTATGTGTTAGTGTATGTGTGTATTTTGCTCTTTGGACTATTAACATGTCTTAACCTAATACTGTAAATAAAACAAGTTAATAATTTAGTACACATGATGATAAACACACGATGATAAACACATGATAAACACACGATGATAAACAAGCGATCATAAACACACGATGATAAACACACGATGATAAACACACGATGCTAAACACGATGATAAACACGATGATAAACACGCGATGATAAACACACGATGATAAACACACGATGATAAACACGATGATAAACACGCGATGATAAACACGCGATCATAAACACACGATGATAAACACGCGATGATAAACACACGATGATAAACACACGATGATAAACACACGATGATAAACACGATGATAAACACGCGATGATAAACACGCAATGATAAACACGCGATCATAAACACACGATCATAAACACACATGATAAACACACGATGATAAACACACGATGATAAACACGATGATAAACACGATGATAAACACGATGATAAACACGATGATAAACACGCGATCATAAACACGCGATCATAAACACATGATAAACACACGATGATAAACACGCGATCATAAACACACGATGATAAACACGCGATGATAAACACACGATGATAAACACACGATGATAAACACACGATGATAAACACGATGATAAACACGCGATGATAAACACGCAATGATAAACACGCGATCATAAACACACGATCATAAACACACGATCATAAACACACATGATAAACACACAATGATAAACACGCAATGATAAACACACGGTGATAAACACACGGTGATAAACACATGATAAACACACGATGATAAACACGCGATGATAAACACACGGTGATAAACACATGATAAACACACGATGATAAACACACGATGATAAACACATGGTGATGAACACACGATGATAAACACACGATAATAAACACATGATAATAAACACATGATGATAAACACAGAGAGAAGCTGTGACTGAGAACATCTTCTACATGATAATCACTGACATGAGGTCTGTGTCCATAGATGAAGATGAAGCTTCACTACAATCATCATCACCTTTAATCCAGGTCACATTCTGCCCTCAACCACACATTTAATATTTAACATTTAATATTTAACATTTTAGATTTAACATTTTATATTTAACATTTAATATTTAATATTTAATAAAACTCATGGAGAGAAAATATGAAGAGACGCTAAAGAAAGTGTATTTAACACAAACTCTAATATATGTAGATAATGATGACCTGTCACTACATTCACTATGAGACCAATAAAGAGGCTGAAATTAAAAATGTGGTGTGTTTTTATCCAATTCATAGAATAATTGATTGACCATTTAATGGATTATGAAAATAATAATTTGTTGCAGCTGTAGTTGAGATGGAGCTGGAAGATAAATAATCTAAAGTCAGACATATGTTGATGTCCAGTCTCTAACCTTCTCACATTTATCTCAACCCCAGAATTTATGTTTTCACAACATTTCAAATGAAAATTGTGTTTTTCACATTATTATGTCTAAGGTGGGCTATAATAGAAATATAAAGTTTCATTAACCAGGACAGAAATTAAACTGCTAATGTATAATACTGTATATAACATATAACATTACACAGTGATGGATCTGATAAAAGTATTTTAGTGTTTGGTTTGTTCACAGCTTTTCATTTCTAGTTTATTGTCCACTGATATTAAATGTTTTTGTGTTACAATAAACATCATTTTGGACAATATTTTTGTTCTCTTTCCACATTAATAAACACATTTGAAGAATGTTCTTGAGCAACTGATTATTTTCATTTTTTCCTTATTGTACATTATTAACTGACATCAATGCTTTAATTCTAAAATAATATATTTTCCCTTTGGTCTGTATTTCCATTGTAAATTTGGGATTAAAAAGTCTTAAATATAGCTTCTTCCTATTTATAGTCACCCTGTATATACTGTACTACAAACTATTTATGAGCCTCAACAGACGTTCATTCATTTCCTTTTTTCAAGCGTCACATATGTAAACAACATGGTTTCTGCACAGAGTATGTGCACATCAGTCACGTGCTCCACTCATTCTCTAACTTTAAACAGATTAAAACCATATGAGGAGCACAGTGGGACAGCAGAGACTGATGGACTTATAATGTCTATAGAGAATGACAGAACAAAGACAATGCACATAGATCATCATGGACGAGTTCACAGAGCGTAAGGCTTCATATAGTGGTGAATATGTCTATAGTAGTTCATATAGTGGTGAATATGTCTATAGTAGTTCATATAGTGGTGAATATGTCTATAGTAGTTCATATAGTGGTGAATATGTCTATAGTAGTTCATATAGTGGTGAATATGTCTATAGTAGTTCATATAGTGGTGAATATGTCTATAGTAGTTCATATAGTGGTGAATATGTCTATAGTAGTTCATATAGTAGTGAATATGTCTATAGTAGTTCATATAGTGGTGAATATGTCTATAGTGGTGAATATGTCTATAATAGTTCATATAGTAGTGAATATGTCTATAGTGGTGAATATGTCTATAGTAGTTCATATAGTAGTGAATATGTCTATAGTAGTTCATATAGTAGTGAATATGTCTATAGTGGTGAATATGTCTATAGTAGTTCATATAGTGGTGAATATGTCTATAGTAGTTCATATAGTGGTGAATATGTCTATAGTGGTGAATATGTCTATAGTAGTTCATATAGTGGTGAATATGTCTATAGTAGTTCATATAGTGGTGAATATGTCTATAGTAGTTCATATAGTAGTGAATATGTCTATAGTGGTGAATATGTCTATAGTAGTTCATATAGTGGTGAGTATGTCTATAATAGTTCATATTAAATAGTGATAGTGAACATGTGGGTCACTGTGTTAGTTTAACTCTATATCTACTGATTCAGGCTCTGAGGTGTTAAAATATCTCTATCTGTGGTGCTGAGATGTTTTAAATGTGTGTTATTGACCATCCTGATGTTTTTGTTGTTCTCTTATTTTCTTATATTTCATGTCTGTTTGATGGACTCTGTGGTGAAGCGTGTCAGCGCTGCTGTTGTGGTCGTGTGTATGTTGTAAAATGATGTTATTATGAGTTTTATTATTTGGGTTTAAAGGGCCTGGTCATTAGCCCCGCCCCCAGCCTGGCTGTGATTTGTTCATTTACTGATCTTTTCTATGACCTTTTCTCTTCTTGACTTTTTTCACTGCTTCAACATAAGTGATGTCATTAAACATTAACACTTCCTCTGCTTTTGTCCTTATTTCACACGTTCTGTCCATAACTCCATGTTTTCCTCTACAGTTGCTACATTTGTGCTGCACACCTTCAGTCCATTCTTCCAACTTGTGTTCACTGCAATTTCAACATCTAAACCACAAGAATGGAACGCAAAAAAGCCCAGAAAAAACTGTAGTGCTAAAAAATAAAATTTATTGTGCCAAATAAAAATAGTTTTTATCGATAAATTTGATAAATTGATTTTTTGTCCAGCCCTACGTGAACCACAGCTTTAGAATATCTCCGTCTGTGATAAAGACAAAGTGTTTCACACACTGGACCCAAAGGTGGTTCCATCCATTTCTCCTCCATCATGTTTAGTCATCTGCTGGGGGCGTGGCCATGACGTCACACACACTAACGTCTTTATTATTAAAAGAGTTTTAAAACACATCCATATAAAGTCTGCTGTGATTAAATCACGTCACTTATTTACTTGTATCTATACAATCCATTGATTACATTTTATAACCTTTTCAGTTCAGGTTAGGGTCCAACTAGCCGAGCACAGATCAGTGCAGATGGATCAAAGGAATATAAATCCATTCATTGATCTAATGATGAAAGGAATCATGTCAGACATGCAGGACAGCAGCCGTCCAGCACTGGACCTTTAGATGTTTGCACTGATTCTCTCTCTCTCTCTCTCGTCCCCAGGCAGACATGGGGATGACGTACTCTGAGTTGTCTGTGATTGGTCGACTGAGGAAGATCTCAAGATGTGGTCCCTTCAGTATGTTCTGTAAACTGATCCACATGTGGAAGGAAGCTGTGTCTCCTTCAGAGGTCAGAGAGAATCTACACTAAACACAAGCTGAACTCAAAGATCTAAAACATTAAAGACAAATGTGTGTTAGTGAGCAGAGATAACACAGGTGTGGCCACAATAAAAGGCCACTCTAAAAATGTCTGGTGTGACCACCATTAGCCTCACGCAGTCCATCACATCTCCTTCACATAGAGTTGATCAGGTTATTGATGGTAGTCTGTAAAATGTTGGTCCATTCCTCATCAATGGCTGAGACAAGTTGCTGGATATTAGCAGGAAGTGGAACACGCTGTGGTATCTGCCCACTCAGAGCATCCTAAACATGTTCAATGGGTCACATGACCACTGACTGTGCTGGTCATTCAACAACTGCTATGTTTTCAGCTTCAGGAATTGTGTTTGGATCCCAGCAACATGAGGCCGTGTATTATCATACTGCAACACGAGGTGATGATCGTAGATGAATGACACAGGATCTCATCACAGTATCTGTATATTCAAAATACCATCAATAAAATGCACCTGTATTGGTTGTCCATAACATACCATAACCCCACCCCCACCATGGGCCACTCCATCCACAAAGCATCAGCAAACCACTGAACACTAAAAACCAGGATTTTTAACCAGGAACCAGGAAATGTCTGGAATTTTCCTAAAATCTCATAAAAGGTCTTAAATATAATTTTTGAAAGGTCTTAAAAATCTATCTACGTCCAACCATCCTGATGTATTTGTAGTCTACACGGTGGCCCAGCCATCAACAGAGGGGCCGGGCCCCCACCTGACAGGTCCAAATGTGTGCACCTACCCACCACCCTGTTATGGTACTTCCCTATCCCCTGGGGGTGACCCTCGCCGCACGCCGGCCCAGAGTGCCCCGCTCCGCCGCAACAGGGAGCGGCCGAGCAAGAGAAAAGCCCGCACGAGGGCCAGCACGGCACCACGATAAAAACACCCTCAACATTGGCCACACCCTCAACTTTAAAGGAAAAAATAGCATCTTATACGCCATAAAATATGGTATTTGATCCTGACCCTGGTTCCTGTGACCTGATGTTAACACAAGTGTTTCTCTCCACCATAGGTTGCTCAGAAGGTCAAACACTTCTTCAGGATGTACTCTATGAACCGTCATAAGATGACCACGGTGACCCCGTCCTACCACGCTGAGAGCTACAGTCCTGACGACAACCGCTTCGACCTGCGTCCGTTCCTCTACAACGTGGGCTGGGGTTGGCAATTCAGGAGCATCGACCAGCAGGTGACCCAGAGCTCCGCCCCCTCTCTTGTGCCCACCTTAGTCTAGACATGAAGCTTGTTCTTCCTCGTCACAGGTGCAGCAGATGTCTACCTCACAGCCTGCAGAGGACAGGCCACGCCCCCAGTGACGTTTACCACCTCCTCTCTGGTTGATCAGCTAACACTGTGTTTGTGCTTTTCACTTGTTATTAAAGATGATTACCATATTATTGTTGTTGTGAATGAAATGAGACACAGTCTAGTTAAATGTGGACACATGGTCTGTGATTCAGAGGTTTCAGTGTGTGAGTCATTAATGAATCTGTAGCTGTTCTACAATAGTATCTGGTCTGTTTTAGAGATTCTATGATCACATATCAATACCTCCTTTGTTAAAAAAAAACGACTTATTTTTAACACAAATATATATATATATCATATATGTGCATCTAACCCTAACTAATAAAACACGTTCACTTTGAAAACAAAATTAAACAAAACTGAATTATTATTTTTTGCAAAAAAAAATGAGATTTGAAAAATAGTAAAAAAAAAAATGTTTGTTTTTAAAAAAGGTTGCACTTTTTCACTTACTTTTTTTAAGCATTTTGTCACAATGGGGGTCCCTGAGAGTGTTTCATGTTTCTAAGGCGGGGTACAGCAGAAAAGGTTTTTAACCACTTCCTTCATTGATAAGTGTAAATTCTGCTATTTTTGAAAAAGACGTGTTATAAAGACTAAGGATGGAAAGTTCATCTAGAAATAATTCTACATTTTAAAGCAACTCTTACCAGCACTGAATTGAAATATTTTAGAACAATCTACTGAAATACAAGACTTTACAGAACAACATACTATTGTAGACTCAACATGTACAATTATAACATGATTATAATTGTGGCGGTTTTCCTTGCCGCCATAATGGATTCATGTTGGGTGTGGGATACATATGTATGTGTATATACGTATATATGCATATGTGTGTATCCATAAAATGAAGAGTCTGTCCTTAAGACTGCTCTACTGTAAAGTGTCTTGAGATACCATTGGTTATGATTTGGCGCTATACAAATAAAGATTGATTGATTGATTATTATAATAATATGTTTTTATCTAAAGTGGTCTGACGGTCCAGGGCTGAAAATGAGTCCCTGTGTGTATCTTCTTATATGATTCTTATACCTGTTATTGAACTTTGATTATGAAGACTTGCTGTCAGAAGTGTCCTCTCAGCACAATAAGCATTCATTAATTAAAGCCCCGCCTCACTGGCCGGGGCGGTGGCATAGCCTCAGTCCATAAAAAAGCTCTTAACATCCAACCAATCAACTTCCCCACACACACCCATGGCCACACCCTAGATTTAGTCTGCTCCACCGGTCTCACCATCCAGCATCTTTCCAGTACTGACCTCTGCATCTCTGATCATCTGGCTATCACCATGGACCTCCACCTCCCCACCCTCTCTTCTTGACCTTCTGTCTGTCCCCCCCTCCCCCCCCCCGCTCTCTGACGACCCCACTGACCTTGTTAATTATTACAATAATTGCCTTGACCAACTTGCCCCTCCCCCTCCAAAACCAAATCAGTCTCATTGACACACACCGCCCCCTGGTACACCCCCGACCTCAGAAAACTAAAAACCCACAAACAACTTGAACGTCTCCACAAAAAGAAACAGTTAACAGTCCATCTCCTAGCTTACTCTGATCACCTTCAATTAACACCGCCCGCTCTAACTACTACTCTAACCTTATCCACAACAGTTCCAATAACCAAAAGACTCTCTTCTCCACCGTCAACAAACTCCTCAAACCCTGTGACAACATTTCCCACTTATTTAACACAGACAAATGCAACTCTTTCCTGTCATTCTTCCAATCAAAAATGAGCACCCTCTACAGTTCCTTAAATATTCCTCTCAACCCCGCCCACTCCTCACCTGCCTCCGCCCCTGTTATGTTTGTCACTTACATAATCTTGTAAAATAATAGACGAAAGCTCCGGTAACGTTTTAAACATCTTTTACTCCACAGGTGCCTTATCACAACTATAACATGAGTGCTCTGACACTGTACACATAACGTATGCGCCTGTAAACATGCGCAACATAAAGTAGTGCCTCTTACACAGTACTAACCATAGCTGCTTATGTCAATACATAACAGCCTCTCTTACCACTCGTTCTCTTTCCAACTTCACACCTGTCCACCCAGTTGAACTGTTAAAAATCCTCTCCACCTGCATACTTGACCCTGTCCCATCCACCTTTGTTAGGCACTGTTTCCCCACCATCTCCCACCTCATCTCAATAATCCTCCCTCACCTGTCCCTCCGTCCCTTCATCACTGAAACTGGCCGCCGTAACCCCGTCATCAAAAAACCTGGTCTCAACCCCGACATCATGAGCAACTTCCGACCCATCTCCAACCTCCCCTTCCTGTCAAAAGTTCTGGAACGCGTTGTTGCCTCACAAATCACATCCCATCTTAACAATAATCACTAGGGATGTAACAATTCACTTAACTCCCGATACGATTCGATTCACGATACTGAGTTCACAATACAATTCTCTCACGATTTATTTTACAAAATGGGACTGTAGACAAATGATGACTGAAAAATATTCCTTTATTTTTTTTGGGAAAAAAACTAGAAAATACTGTATTATTTTACTTTTATTTTTCATTGTCAAAAGAATCCCTTGATAAACTATTCAAAACAACGCAATTTAACTAAAAATAAATCTTGAATGAAATAAATAAAGGAATAATACAAATGAAGAGGAAGCCTATTAATTTAAATTCTGGTTCTATAGTAAACAATGCAAAACTGCATAATAGTTGTTTTTCTTTTTAAAAGTGCAACTGAAAATGTATTTTGTGCCTTAACAATTGGACTTTAAAAAAAAAAAACAGTCATTGCGCTGTATTTACGTCAGATATTTGTTTGGACCAGCAGAGGGTGCTGGTAACCCAGTGGTCGGTTGGCATGCAGATATCTTGCAGTGAAGAAGAGATGCTATGCTAGCAGACAGCGCTAATAGAAAAACGTGACTTTCACAGATATTCACATAATATTACAGATATTCTTTTGGTGCTAAAGGGGTAAGGAATCATTTATAAACATGTTTAAAAGTAGAAGGTGGCCAGAAAGAAAGTAGCAGATTCAGTATTTGGACAAGAGAAGGATAAATATATAGCGCCCTCTGCTGTTTAAAAAAAGTACTGCGATTCAATTTTCAGAAAATCGATTTCAACCGTGATACCTATGAATCGATTTTTAACTGCCTTACGATTAATCGTTACATCCCTAATAATCATTTGGATTCCGCACCAAACACAGCACTGAAACAGCCCTCCTCAAAGTCACCAACAACCTCCTCCTCTCATCTGACTCTGGCCTAATCTCAATTCTCATTCTTTTTGACACCGTCAACCACTCTATCCTACTTTCCCGCTTAAAATCCCTCCTCAATATCACTGGCGATGCCCTCACCTGGTTACAGTCCTACCTCACTAACAGAAAACAATTTCATTTTATCAACAACTGCTCCTCCTCCACTGCCCCCCTCTCCCAAGGAGCCCCCCAGGGCTCTGTGCTTGGTCCTCTCCTCTTCACCATCTACCTCCTCCCCCTCGGTCAAAACATTTGTCATCATGGTCTCCGTTTTCACTGTTACGCCGACGACGTCCATTTATACATCTCCACCAAGTCTATCACCCATGAAACCCACTCCACACTTTAAAACTGTCTCTCTGATATCAAAGCATGGCTCCAAGAAAACTTCCTGATCTTAAACAGTAACAAATCAGACATACTTCTCATTGGTCCAAACTCCATCACCCAAACAGCCTCTGACTTTCACCTCACCATTGATAACTCCACCCTGTTTCCCACCTCTCATTGCCGTAATCTTGGTATCATTTTTGATAATAACCTTTCCTTCAACCACCACATCAAACAAATCATGAAAATCGCTTTTTTTCACCTCAAAAACATCTCTCGTCTCCGTCCATCACTTTCCTTCCCTGTCGCTGAAACTCTAATTCACGCCTTTATCACATCCTACCTTGACTACTGCAATAGCTCCTCTTTGGTACAACCTCCACACTCCTAAATAAACTCAATACATCCAAAACGCAGCTGCCCACCTCCTCATCCACACCCGCTCCCGTGACCACATCACCCCTGTCCTCCAAAACCTCCACTGGCTCCTCGTTCCTCAGCGCATTGAATTCAAACTACTCCTTCTCACCTATAAAGGCCTTCAAAATCAGGCTCCTCCCCCTCCTACCTCACAGATCTGCTCCACCCCTACACTCCCTCCCGTAGCCTCCGCTCCTCAGATGAAAACCTCCTCACTGTCCCCAGGACCAAGCACAGAACCTGGGGTAACAGAGATTTCTCTGTAGCTGCCCCCACCCTATGGAACTCACTACCAAACCACATCCACTACTGCACCGACCTCCATCCTTCAAATCACTTCTCAAAACTTGAGTAATGATTTGAAGGATTTGAGTAATGTTTAAACCACCCACCCACTTCTTTTCTGTATCATATTTTCTTCTATCAATGCTCTTGTTGTTTTTATGCTGTAAAGTGTCTTTGAGTGTCTGAAAAAGTGCTTTTAAATAAAATGTATTATTATTATTATTATTATTATTATTATTATTAATAAGAGAAAATATGTTTGTGTCAATACATCCAATGTGTCAGAGCATCCAATGAATCACCTCTGAAAACAAGAAATGCGTACAGTATGTTATATAAAGTCTATAAAACATTCTAAGTGGAATGAGCCGAAGGAGGAAAGAATGATGCTGATGCCCCAGAATGACGTGCGTGTGCCTACAAATACAGTTTCATATTAATAATAATTGTAATTAAAATCACATGATCATTGAGCAAAACTGTTGATTAATTATCTACAACACCTGTAGCTGTTTGTATTTTTGCAAATTAACCATAAAAGTAAAAAAAAAAAAAAAAGGTTTTTATTTTTATTTAATTTTGTATTTTACAGTAATTGAATAATTACATGTATTTATTGCACAATAATACAAAGTTAAATATTCAGACATGTTATTGTGTCATAAGTAGTGATTTTAGTAAACGATGAGAACTGTAAAGAGTGAAGCGGAACCTTTGTGTGGGAGGCGTTTCCCCCAGGTTGGATTTTACGGTGTAACTTCCTGTTTCCTCTCTAACGCATCTGGATGTGAGTCCATCGTCTTCATAATTCTCACTAAATACTGCATTTTTCAGGTCAGTACCCGCTGAAAGTCGTTCCAAAGTATAGCGTAAGGTAACTACTAATGATTGATCACTATGTTACACTGTTACAGAACACACTGATCATTATTTACAGGGGGAGATTTGTTTTGTTTTGGAGGATAATAAACATAAACCTAAACAACAAGAAAAGGTACATTTCAGGAAAATAAAAAACAAACAAAAATAATGCAAATCATCAAATAAGGTGCACCAGGGCTCCCATGTGAGTTAGATATACAAAAATATATAAATGAATATAAAATAATAACCGTAAATCAGAGGAAATCAAGGTTAAACGTAGTATCAAATAGTCTGTAAATAATACATTTCAGTTAAAGTTTCTTTGTGAGTTTTGGTTGAGGAAAGAAAAGAAAAAAAGACATATATGCACATAAACATATCTACATACACAGGTGAACATAATTTCAAATTAAAACAATCATGAACAAAGTCTAAACATAACTTCCATACAAATCTACTTATCTGAAGGTTTTTCAGGGACTTAAAAACAGTTTGAACACTGCGATGTTGGTTGGTATTTTTGTGGGTTTTATAAATATGTTTATGATTAAAGTAAAACATGTTTGTATCCAAGCTTTGGTCCGAGGACCTTCATCAGGGTAACAAACAGCGTGGCTACAATGAACATGCAGATTTAATACAGACAGTCAGTCACACCTTTGTTAGACAACTTTATTATCTGTAGGATGATAATCAAATAAAAATGTTGTATGATGAAATGTTGCAACTGTAATTGACCATATGGAAAATGATGAAGCTTACTTTATGCATTATAGAATGTGGCAACACACAGTTGTAGTTGTACTCTTTAGGTTATATTACCCAGTACACCCAGTTCAGTGAAACCATGAGAACATTTTTTTTAAAGCCACTCTGCTAAATTAATCTACGCCACTCCTGATCACCTGGGGGGGATGTAGTTCAGAAGACCTTATCGATTATGTTGACTAATTGTTGCAGCCTTAGTCGGGTTAGTGGGCTGAGGTGTAGTATATCTATACATAGTTCCCACAGGCCACGTGACCTCCCCGGAGACGCCATCTGTGAAGGCAAGCTTAGAGGCACGCTTGTATTGTTTACCTGCTTTGCTGCATTCTACTAGAGTTGTCACGATACTATACCAAAGTATCACAGTTCGAGATAATATCGCGATACTGAAGCCTTTTATTATTATTATTATTTTTATGAACTGCAATGTATTTGTACAAGTTACAAATATTTATTAATTACTTATATTGTTGTTTGGTGCATGATAAGAGTACATAAACTAAAGCATATAAGCAATAAAAAACCTAATACATTTGTTTAAAAAAAATATTCAGTTACCTTTGCACATCAATTTATATTTAAATAATAAATAATCAACTTAGGATAACAAATCCACTGTCTTTAAAAAAAAAAAATAACTATTTGACAGTAATGTTTCTTCTCCAACATAATAAACCATAGAGGATAAAATACAATAAACAGGAACTGATTCCCTGAGAAAACTAGATTTATGCATTTTCTGGGTGACATCACTGGTGTTTTATGAGATTGGATGTGACCCCTCCTTTGTGTGTAGATAATTTGTAAATATCTCGGTAAATAAAAAAAAAAAAATAATAAAATCAAGTTTGTGCGGAAAAAACAAACAAAAAAGTGTTCCTCCTTTCGCTGCTATAGCTGGTGACAGCGCCTGCACAGTAGATCTCCTATTGTTTTACCATCTCTGCCTCATTTAAAGACAAAATAGTTCCTAATGGGACTTTTGGAGTTTGGTTTTTTGAGCAAAATTAGTGACGGACGCCGCCGCCACGGTGCTTCTACCATGTGTTGTCTGGTGTTTGTGACTGTACGACGTACACGTGTCCAGGAGAGACAGAACTTTAGCTTTTTTTATGTTACGAAGCAAGTTTCTGTTGAAGCAGAGCTGTCTTTAGTTCCTTCATGTGGGCAGTAACACACTAACAGCCAATCAGCTAACAGAGGGGTGGACCCAGCGTGCAGAAACAGCCTATCATCTCTCTGTACGTCACCAGTAACAGGCAAACAGCCAATCATTCAGCAGCTGTGGAGTTCGGTTGCCATGTTGGTTTGTTTTCAAGTGAATATCATGCAGTGAGTTTAGACTGTGCAGTGAGAGGAGGAGAGTAGAGGCAGCGTTATGTAGCAGAAACTGGTACCAGTAGTATCGTAATCTACGGTTGAACCGTCATGTAGAATTTATAGTATAGTAGGAACTGTTCCAATTTGGCACCGCGGGTATCATGGGTATCGTGCAACTATACATTTTACTCCACAAAAGACGGTTATCATGTCTTACAAAACCAACACAAAGAGTTAAAGGCTTTCAAATCACTCGAGGTGTACAACCAGTTCGTGAATGGTTGGGGGAAAGAGGTGTGCAGCATGTGACAGCTCTGACTTGGTGACTTCCCTTACTAAATGATCCACGTTTAAGTGAACTATTGCGGAGATTCGTGCACCCATTAACCCAACTAGGGATGTAACGATTAATCGTAAGGCAGTTAAAAATCGATTCATAGGTACCACGGTTCACATCGATGCTCTGAAAATTGAATCGCAGTACTTTTTTTAAACAGCAGAGGGCGCTATATATTAATCCTTCCAGAAGCGGACGTGACGGGCGGAATCTGCTACTATTTTCTTTCTGGCCGCCATTTACTGTTAAACATGTTCATAATGATTCTTTACTCCTTTAGCACCAAAAGAATATCTGTAATATTACTTGAATATCTGTAAAAGTCAGGTTTTTCTATTAGCTCTGTCTGCTAGCATAGCTTCTCTTCTTCACTGGTGGAATAACTGCATGCCAACCGACTACTGGGTTACCAGCGCCCTCTGCTGGTCTAAACAAATATCTGACGTAAATACAGTAAAATGACTGTTTTTTTTTTTTTTTTTAAAGTCCAATTGTTAAGGCACAAAATACATTTTCAGTTGCACTTTTAAAAAGAAAAAGAACTATTATGTACTTTAGAATTGTTTACTATAGAACCAGAATTTAAATTAATAGGCTTCTTCTTCATTTGTATTATTCATTTATTTATTTCATTCAAGATTTATTTTTAGTTAAATTGCATCATTTTGAATAGTTCATCAAGGGATTCTTTTGACAATGAAAAATAAAAGGAAAATAGTACAGTATTTTCCCCAAAAAAAATAAAGGAATATTTTTCAGTCATTTGTCAACATTCCCATTTTGTAAAATAAATCGTGAGAAAATCGTATCGTGAACCCAGTATCGTGAATCGAATCGTATCGGGAGTTGAGTGAATCGTTACATCCCTAAACCCAACACAAAACTACCATATTGTGCTCTTTTGGCTGTAAAAAGAGGTTTAACTCATTTCAGCTTCACACAACAATGGCACTGGATCAGGAAATGCCCGTATGTTGTGTGGGAACTATGTATAGGGCCCTATAAAATCTGTTTTTATTTTTTTCCAAATTCCGTTTTTTCCCACTTTAATTAAAAATTAATTTTTTTTTAGAAATGTTACTTTTTTTTTCAGAAAATTATAGTTTTTAACTCCTGTGAGGGAACACAATATATACTAATAAATAAAACTCATAATTAAACAAACATGTATGTGAAAAACAAAGTCAGATACAATTAAAAGGTATATCTGGAATAGCCTGCAACAGCTTGACTGTGTGGACTTTTAAAAACATCTAAAAACCGCGCTTTTCAGAAAGGCTTTTGGTTAAATTGCTTTAAACTTTTATTATTTTATTTATGATGTTCGTCCTGTTGTTTCAAATTCTCTTGTGTTTTATTATCCTTTTGTGGTGTTGCTGCTGTTGTTTTAGTTCACCTTTGTACAGCACTTGGATTTTATCTGTGAAAAGCGCTATATAAATAAAATGTACTTATATATAAGTTGTAGTGACATGGATTATTCTGACTGCTCATTTTTAATTATTTATGTCATATAAAGATGAATAACAGCAGCATTATTGTCATCATATTCTCCCTCAGGGATCAATGGTTTCCTGAATCTGATCAATGGTTTCCATCAACTTCATTTAAATTAACCTAATTTAAATGATCCTGATGACATCATTCCAGACTACAATGATTACACAAAAACAAATGGACACAAGAATGCATCAGTTTTTTCACCACTAGGGGGCAGAATATTTGACAGTATCAGAAGATCTTCTGTAGCTCTGATGAGATGTTGTGTTTAGCAGTTTAGACAGGGCTAGGTGTGGTTCAGGCAGTGCTTAATTCGTTTAGGACAAGAGGGGGGCGGTGCATTTAATGAGCTGTCCCCAGAAACATTTCCACATTAAAAACATTCCTTGTCTCACGGTGATGGTGTTTTATGCCGATTCTGTCCATTTCCACGTTTAACCGTTTTCACTGGTCGATTCCGTCAGCAATTCCGTAAACGTGGATTTTACAGAGCCCTACTTCTATAGTACAGCTGAGGTTGTTTAAAAACACTTTTCCTGCTCCATAGTGAAAACGTGAGCTCCACTCGGTGTGTAACTACCACATGACGTCATTGATGCCGAGCATAGCTTTGAACTGAATACAATGGGGCAAAAAAGTTATTAGTCAGCCGCCATTTGTTTAAGTTCTCCTTAAGTTCTTGTTTAAGATGAGAGAGGCCTGTATTTTTCGTCATAGATAAACCTCAACTATGAGACAAAATGAAAAAAAAAATCCAGAAAATCACATTGTAGGATTTTTGATGAATTGATTTGCAAATTATGGTGGAAAGTATTTAGAGTAGTCCCTCGCTCTATCGCGGTTCACCCTTCGCGGCCTCTGTGTTTGGCGGATTTTTTTTACAGTACAATGTTGGATGCATTTTTTTTACAGTGTATGAACGTACATTGTGTTCTGTGCCCTGATTGGCTAATGCTGTGTTCACCCACCAGTGACACATCCAACACGGTGAATTTCACTACCTGCTGAAGTGAGGAGCTGTGCTCCTTTTTCTCCTCTCATAAACATAAACCACCAAGCTGGTGTGATTAGCGGCTAAGAGAGAACTTTTACCTGCTACTACCACCTCCTCTCTGATTCTCCTCCACACCTAATCCTTCCTAGTCCTGGTTATAAGGGGCGTGTCCTGCAGCTCCAGGTGGTCACACACAGCTTCTACTCCATGGTTGAATGGATGAACAGACCAGTGTCTGTGTTAACGTGACGTCATCACTAGCAGTGTGACTCTGTAGTGCTGTATGTTTGAAAACAGGATTATGTTTTAAAATCTATAAAGGTTTGAACTGAGAATGTTTGACAACTTCGCAAGTTTTGCCTATTGTGGGTTATTTTTAGAACCCCCGCGATAAACGAGGGACTACTGTAGTTGGTCAATTACTCAATACTTTGTAATAGTGTTGTGTTCAA
The DNA here is from genome assembly GCF_900634775.1 of Gouania willdenowi. Taxonomy (NCBI): domain Eukaryota; kingdom Metazoa; phylum Chordata; class Actinopteri; order Blenniiformes; family Gobiesocidae; genus Gouania; species Gouania willdenowi. The sequence continues at coordinate 3,457,381 of NC_041046.1, forward strand.
CACCACACTATCCGAGACCAAGACTTGCCCGAGACCAGAATGCACCGAGACCAAGACAAGACCAAGACCATAAACATTTTTAAAAAATACATAAATAAATAAAATTATGACAAGGTTCGACAGTTAAATAACATCTCTCTTTAATTTTAGTTTATTTTAAATACATTTGACGGACAAAAAAGGTGCCTGCAAAAAATTAACTAAAATATTAAAACTACTACTGATAAATTCACAATTATTCTACATATTTGAAAACAATATTTTTATGTCAGCTGAATGTACAGCAAGTGTTTAAAAGTATTTCTACCAATAAATAATGATTCTGATTCTGATTCTTTGAGTTGTGCAGGTTTAACAGGTCACAGATTTCACAAGATCATTTTTTAGTTTGAAAAAGTCTTTACACAGGTTATTTTATTAATTCACTTAGTTGATATAGTTTAATTTGGTTACTGTAATATAACTAGGATATTCAATTAACAAAGGTTTTCAGCTGTAACTGTAAAAGTGAAACTTTCTGAAATAAAACTACAAACAAGTTGTCATCAGTGTAAAAAACATAGATCTACAGGTAGATGTGAAACTAAATAAAACAAACAAACCCTGGAACAGTCATGTGACAAATTAATCAATAGTTCTAGTTGAGAATTATTATTATTATTATGGATACAGTGGAAACAGAAACTATAAAAAATAATTATATTGTGAACCTGTTTATATTGTAGGGAACATATTATATACATAAATGTAATTGGAGTCTAAAGACACAAAAAAACACCACTTTATGAAGATAATAAACTAATATAAGACCTCTTTACAGTTATTTGACTCATTCTGTGCTAGTGCAACTTGCGTTGATGACGCGCTAGTGACGACATAATCCAAGATGGCGGCGGCCTGGACTACAGCAACACTATGTAATAAAAGCCTTAAAAGACATGAATATAATGAAAAGAGTGGATGGACAGAGACATAAACATGTAGACTTTCACACAGACTTATTAAACACACACAGACTTATTAAACACACACAGACCTCAGTAAACACGGTAAACAGAACAGGCTTCACTGGACAGCAGGCACTAGGACCCAGAGGCGGAGTAAGTGCATCCCCTGTACTGCATTCACAGACTGTAATATCATCAATTTATCATTTTACCAGTTATTAGAGCTACTGTCTTTACCAGGGAGATAATATTTATTACTGGTGATTGTTTTCTGGAGTTTTACTGGGATTTTTACCGGTGATTAGTTCATTTCTCCCTTGCGCTCCACGGTCCAAACTGAAACCGTAGCCAGATACACACACACACACACGTTGGGTTTGGCGTGGGGGGATCCTGTCGGCCCGGGATGCTGGTGGGGGGGCTGTGGCCTTCGCTTGGGGGGCGGGCATTGCTGCGCCGGGTGGGTAGCTTGGGGGTTGGCTCGTCTGGGGGCCTGGGGTGGTGGGGTTCATGGCTTCGGGACGGGAGGGTCCGGGGTGGGGGTGGCTGCTCTTGGGGGCGGCGCTTGCGTCCTGGGTTTTGGGTGGCAGTGGGTTGCTCCGCCGGGTGGTCTCGGCACCTTGGCCTGGTTCCCTGGGGCGCGCCTTCGCTGAGGGTCGCCCCCCCCCCCCCCCCCTCCCCGGGGGCTCACTTGGGGGACCGCTCACTTGGGGGACTTGTTGGGCCCCCCCTGGGTCGTGCTGGGTAGGTGTGTGTGGGGGCGCGGCCGGTGGCTCCTGTCCTGGCGGATCCGCGTTGGGAGTGATTGGTCTGCTGACTGGGGGCGTCGGGCCACATGGGTGCCTATCTGGGCGGGGGTGTCCCGGGAGTGGGTCTTTGGGTTTGACGTCTCGGGGCGCGCCCCCCCGCCATCTGTCCGGGGACTGGCTGTGGCTGGGCCCCACTGTCCTCTGGGCTGTGCTGGGTGATTGGGGGTGGCCTCTATGGGGGGGGGGCTCTGCTGGCAACGTTGGTGTGGGGTTGCAGTGCCTGGCTGGGGGTGCATGGGTTTGCCTGCCTTTCGGTCCGTGGCTGGTGGGGGAGTCCCTGCTTTGGTGGTTGGTGGCGTCCTCTCTCATCGGGAGGGCCGGGGCTGCCCACCTGTGGAGGGTGCTATGTCGTGGTATTGTGCGGGCCTGTGCTGGCCCTGGTGTGGGAGCTGGCCTCTCAGGGGGCGGGCTGCTCTGGGCCGGCTGGCGGCAGGGGTCGCCTCCTGGACTGCTGGGGGATGTGGCTGGTGCCTGGCTCCCCCTGGGGGGGGACCCGCCGCGCTTTGTATGGCCGGCATGGTTCGGGGGGTGCCGTGGGGGGGACCCGCCGCGCTTTGTATGGCCGGCATGGTTCGGGGGGTGCCGTGGGGGGTCTCCGGTTGTGCTGCTTGGCGCGTCCCTGGGTCCTGCAGTGCTGCGTGCCCGTCTGCGCCATCTACCCTCTCCGGTGGCCCGCCTTTTGGACGGTCCAGGCTCCTATCGGACAGGTTTCCGACATGGATACACATCACACACTCCCAGCTGGTCTGGCTCACCCACTTGTTGCACCACACTCACATACCCAACCCTTAGGGGGCTGGATGGTGGGGCTGGGGGTGGAGGGGGCCGCCGCCTGTGCTACTATGTAGTGGCACGGGGGCGGCACTCCCACCTCTGGCTGCCCTACTAATCCCTCCAATTTTAATTACACCTCAACACACCACCCCCCGGAGGGTGGGACCACCACTTCCACCCTCCGGAGCTATTGCACCACATACACATATACAGTATATACACATAGGCTCCATCCACCCTTATTTAATAGCACTTCATACATTCACTAAACACATACGTTCACTCAGGGGATAGGGAAGTGCCTCTCCATGGGGGAATGGAGAGGCACCATAACAGGGTGGTGGGTAACTTCACACATTTGGGCCTGTCGGGTGGGGCCCCGGCCCCTTTGTTGATGGCTGGGCCGCCGTGTGGGGATTCAGGAGGGTGCGGTCGGGCGTGGCGGGGCGGTGGGTCTCTGGGGGGTGTGGAGGGGTGTTGCTGGGGGCTCTCTTTGCGGGGTCTCTCCGGACGGTGCTGGCCTGGTGGGGTGTGGGGGTGTCCCTCCTCTACGGGTGGGGCTTGGTGCTTGTCTCGTCTCCTGGTTGCCTTGGGAGCGCGCCTCGCCGCATGTGGGTCGGGGCGGCCTGCCCCACCGGTGTGAGGGGTGGGCGCGCTGGGGGGTGCTGGCGTCTGCACCGTGGTTGGGGCAGGGTTGCTTGGTGCTCTGGGGTGGTGCTCTTTGCTGGGGGGCGGCTCTAGCTGTTCCGGTGGTTGAGGTCGGCATCAGCCGCTTGGTAGGTCTATCCTGCTATCTGTGGGCTGGCGGGTGGGTGGGTTCTGTGCCTTTGGCTGGGGGCTGCTGCTCCGCATCGGTTGTGTGCCGTTGGGGTGCCTCTTTCCCGCGGTGGCGGCCGCCAGTCGCTCTTGCGCCGGGGGGGGCATTGCCCCGTGGCTTGCGCTGTCCGGTTGTGGGCGGGGCCTGGGATGCTTTTCTTGCACCGTCTGGGGATGTGCAGTCTTGCTGGGTTGTGGCCTGTTCATGGGATGGGGTGGGGGGGCACCCCCCACGGGGGTTTGGCCCGGGGGCTCGCCCTTGGGGGTTCCCTGTTCTGCGGTGGTGCCCCTGGGGCCTGGCGGGGCTTGTCGGCTGTCTTCCGGGGAGGGTGGTGCGGGCCACGCCCTGCCATGCCTGTGGCATGGGCGGCATCAAGGAAAGGCGATCTGGTGCACTCTGGGGTGCTTGGTCGGTGCGCCTGGGGGCTGGCGGGGCAACTTGCAGCATCCCCTTGGTGCCCTCAGCAACTGTGGGCGTGGTCGCCGTCCCTGGGGGCACTGTTCTCGCTGCTGCTTTCGTTCTGGGTCCTTCTGGCCTGTGGTCCGGTCCTTGCTGGCTTTGGGCCCACCGACGTGCGCCCGCTGGCTGCCCGTTCTGCGCGGCTTTGGCTGTCTGCTGGGCGTGGGCCTTGACTCCTCTACTGGGGTCTCGGGCGGGGGGCTCTCTGGGCCCTCCCCTTGGGGGTTGGGTGCTTGAGTGTGGGTGGGTGGGGGGGCGGGATGCTGGCAGGAGGCCTTGCGGTTGGGGGTTGGGGTCGGTGGCGGGATGCGCTGGGTGCTCGGCTGCTTGGGGCTTCTTCGGATGTGTGTGTGGGGGGCGGGTATAACACTGCTCTCCTTTTTTATATCCTCCCTCTAATAAAATATTTCTTACCCTTCCTTATGGAGGGCTGGTGATGGTCAGAATTAAGCAATAAAATAAATAAATTTATTTTAAATAAATAAATAAATTTATTTTATTTCAATAACAAAACATGCGTTTCTGTCTCATAATGATTGCACTTCTTGTAGTGTTGACCTTTGACAGCATGTGCAGACAAGGAGGAAAAAAAAACACACACACACACGAGTGTGTCACACACGAGTGTGTCACACACGAGTGTGTCACACACGTCACTCAGTCACATTAAGGAAGGTTGTGGTCATTATACAGGGTGGATTAAAGAATGAATAAAAGATTGTTTTATCCCGTTCTTCTCCGTGTTATTATCACATTATACATTTTTTTTAAAATAGCAGGAATTAGTGCTGGTCTCGAACGGTCTTGACGGAAAATCCTGAGTCAAAATGCTTCAGAGTCTGAGACGAGACCGGTCTTTACCACCACAACAATACTTTGTAATGTACACTTTGTTGGCAATGATAGAGGTCAAATGTTTTCTGTAAGTTTTCACACACTGTTGCTGGTATTTTGGTTCATTCCTCCATACAGATCTCCTCTAGAGCAGTGATGTTTTGGTGCTGTCGCTAGGCAACACGGCCTTTCAACTCCCTCCAAAGATTTTCTATGGGGTTGAGATCTGGAGACTGGCTAGGCCACTCCAGGACCTTGAAATGCTTCTTACAAAGCCACTCCTTCGTTGCCCGGGTGATGTGTTTGGGATCATTGTCGTGCTGAAAGACCACGTTTCATCTTCAATGCCCTTGCTGATGAAAGGAGGTTTTCACTCTAAATCTCACGATTCATGGCCCCATTCATTCTTTCCTTTACATGGATCAGTCGTCCTGGTCCCTTTGCAGAGAAACAGCCCCAAAGCATGATGTTACCACTACCATGTTTTACAGTAGGTATGGTGTTTATTCTCCTCCAAACACGACGAGTTGAGTTTTTACCAAAAAGTTCTATTTTGGTTTCATCTGACCATATGACCTTCATCCAATCCTCTTCTGGATCATCTAAATGTTCTCTAGCAAACTTCAGACGGGTCTGGACATGTAGTGGCTTAAGCAGGAGGACACGTCTGGTACTGCAGGGTTTGAGTCCCTGATGGTGTAGTGTGTTACTGATGGTAACCTTTGTTACTTTGGTCCCAGCTCTCTGCAGATCATTCACTAGGTCCCCCCGTGTGGTTCTGGGATTTTTGCTCATTGTTCTTGTGATCATTTTGACCCCACGGGGTGAGATCTTGGAGCCCCAGATGGAGGGAGATTATCAGTGTCTTGTATGTCTTCTATTTTCTAATAATTGCTCCCACAGTTGATTTCTTCACACCAAGCTGTTTACCTATTGTAGATTCAGTCTCCCCAGCCTGGTGCAGGTCTACTATTTAGTTTCTGGTGTCCTTTGACAGCTCTTTGGTCTTGGCCATAGTGGAGTTTGGAGTCTGACTGTTTGAGGTTGTGGACAGGTGTGTTTTATACTGATAACCAGTTCAAACAGGCTCCATTAATACAGGTAACGAGAGGAGGAGGAGCCTCTTAAAGAAGAAGTTACAGGTCTGTGAGAGACACAAATCTGGCTTGTTTGTAGATGACCTACTACTTATTTTACTGTGGGATTTACCAATTAATTCATTAAAAATCCTACAATGTGATTTTATGGATTTTTTTTTTCTCATTTTGTCTCTCATAGTTGAGGTTTATCTATGATGAAAATTAAGTGGGAGAACTTGTACAATTGGTGGCTGAATAAATACTTTTTTGCCCCATTGTAGATCAGCCCTATGGTTCGGGCCTGTTTTTAGAATTCCTGATCCAGAATTTTCTTCAGATTGGAAGCGTTTCGGATCCCAAATATGAGATGGGTGCATCCTTAGTTGGTACTGGTGTTGTGTGAAGAGAAATACATTTTAATAGATGTAATGAAACAATAGCATCTCTTTACACTCTGACATTGCATAAATTAGAGTTTCCTTTGTATTTGATAAAACGACTGTTATAGTATAGGATAATTTAATATTTTTTTTATATCATTCTATTGAATCTATGAATTGAATTTCTGGGTGGGAACCTGTTGGCAGGGTGTGGGTGTCCGTTCGGGGGGTGCGGGGTGCCCTGCCAAATGAACTTTAGGGAAAACACTGAGAACTCATCCCAACTAATATGTTCAGATCAGTGATCGGGTTTTTAAACTCACTGATTGTTTTTTCGGCCCAAAAATCCTGATGATGTAAAGTCCAGTTCAGAGATTGATGGACACTAGGGATGTAACGATTCACTCAACTCCCGATATGATTCGATTCACGGTACTGGGTTCACGATACGATTCTCTCACGAATTACTTTACAAAATGGAACTGTAGACATATGATGACTGAAAAATATTCCTTTATTTTTTTGGGGAAAAAACTAAAAAATACTGTATTATTTTCCTTTTATTTTTCATTGTCAAAAGAATCCCTTGATAAACTTTTCAAAAGAATGCAATTTAACTAAAAATAAATCTTGAATGAAATAAATAAAGGAATAATACAAATTAAGAAGAAGCCTATTAATTTAAATTATGGTTCTATAGTAAACGATGCAAAACTGCATAATAGTTCTTTTTCTTTTTAAAAGTGCAACTGAAAATTTATTTTGTGCCTTAACAATTGGACTGTAAAAAAAAACAGTCATTTCATTGTATTTAGGTCAGATATTTGTTTGGACCAGCAGATGGTGCTGGTAACCCAGTGGTCGGTTGGCATGCAGTTATCTTGCAGTGAAGAAGAGATGCTATGCTAGCAGACAGAGCTAATAGAAAAACGTGACTTTTACAGATATTCAAGTAAAATTACAGATATTTTTTCGGTACTAAAGGGGTAAGGAATCATTTATGAACATGTTTAAGAGTAGAGGGCGGCCAGAAAGAAAGTAGTAGCAGATGTGAATCGTGATACCTATTAATCGATTTCTAACTACCTTACCATTAATCGTTACATCCCTAATGGACACTGCTGTTGATTTATATTTTTATGCGTTTTATAGATATATTTTGGATGAAATAAATGTAACTTATGTACTTTTATGGTACTGTAATAACATTGTTTATGAACAAAATAAGAATTGAATATGAATGAGAAAGACAGAGCATAGTCTTCATTGTTCTCACTAAACACTACATTTTTCAGACGTCACACTTCACTGCTACAGCAGTCCCAGTGCTTGGAGCCGTAACACTAGCAGAGGAGCTAGCACCGCCGAGACGCTACTGGAAAGAAAAGTAAAGATAGCAGGAACAAGGAGAGGAAATAGAGCAGTAGAAGGCACCGTCACCACTGTCTCTCACAGGTAGCCCTGCAGAGAACAAAGCTTTGTGCTCTATATAGTGGCCTCACAGCATCACAGACTGTCACCTAAAAAAGAGGGCTAACGTTATACAGAGCTAGCAAACACTCCGTTACACGCCATGAAGACTGAACAGGAAGTGCCACAAGTTCCAGTGGATGCTGAAATGAAAATGATCCTTCCTGACAAAAGTCTCCACCATTACACCAGTAAACAATTAGGTTCCCAATCTGTTCCAAATACGGATCCAGCAGAAAAACCAGTGCTGGCTGCCTTCATGCCCAAAGTTCATCTGCACAGATTACAGCTCCAGCAGCCATCAGTCACTGATTGTGTTTTCAGTGAGAGGAAGAATGTGGAGCAGCTGCTCCCAGAGCGTCTCCACATAAAGGAGGAACCAGAGACGTTCAGTGAAGGTCAGGAGGAAAAGCAGCTTTGTGTGCAGCAGGAGACAAACAGTGCTGCTTGTCCTGTTAAATGTGAAGATGAAGATGAAGAGGAGAAGCCTCAGGCCTCCCAGCTCCACTGGAGACCACAAACACAAATGAACATGAAGGAGGAACCTTCAACCTGCACTTTAAATGGATTAATGACAAGACAAAGTGTGGGAATGAACAGCAAAGGACCAGAAACAGCCCAGAACCCAGATCATAGCAGTTTAGTTCTACAAGGTCCTGATGGAACAGAAACAGACTTGTCTCAGACTGAACATAATAGTGATGATGATGATGATGAAGACTCTGATTGTTGGCTGAAACCTGTGTCAGAGTCTGAAACTGAAGCTGAAACTGAAGCTGACTTTGACTTCACTAGGAAAAAGGCAAAAATGTGTGACTCAAGTAAAAATGCTGAAATGGTATGTAAAGCTTCTAAAACACACATTAGTTCATTTCAACAGATTTGTTCAAAGAAGAAGGTTCAGGTAAAAATAACATCTGAATGTGTGGGTGGTGAGAAAGCATCACTCAGTTCAGCTTCAAAACTGAAAAACCACACAGTACAGAAACCCATTCTGTGTGATATTTGTGGAAAATGTTTTAACCAAAAGGCTTCACTGAAAGCACACATGAGAATCCACACAGGAGAGAAACCATTCAAATGTGATGTTTGTAGTAAATGTTTTACCCAAAAGGCTTCCATGAAAGCACACACCAGAATCCACACAGGAGAGAAACCATTCAAATGTGATATTTGTAATAAATGTTTTACCCAGAAATTTTCCCTGCACTCACACACCAGAATCCACACAGGAGAGAAACCATTCAAATGTGATGTTTGTAGTAAATGTTTTTCCAGTAAGCCTAACCTGCAGTCACACATGAGAATCCACACAGAAGAGAAACCATTCAAATGTGTAGTTTGTAATAAATGTTTTCCCAAAAAGTCTTCCATGCAGTCACACATGAGAATCTACACAGGAGAGAAACCATTCAAATGTGTAGTTTGTAGTTTTCTCCTTCAAGGGGACTTATACTAATTTTTCACCTTTTAAAACAGTTCCCTGTGGTCTAAATGACAGATCTGTGCTAGTGTTTGGTCAAAACATACAGTAACAGGGTTTATTCTCCCATAAGTAAGAAAAGCCGCACAGCGACGCTGTTTTTGGCTGTGCGCTATTCTCCCCCTGTACTTAAGTCAGTCGCTGCACGCCTTCATCCCAGTTACGCACTCTGGGTGGAGCAGCCCTGAAATGTGGGTGTTTCCATTTAAATATGGATAATGGAGCGAAATGAAATAATAAAGCGCTCCCGCTCTGCTTATTTCACTAATCTTATTATGCAAAATAAGAGAAACCCCAAGGTCTTGTTCAAAACTATTAAAAATTATGTTGCACCCTCGCCGTCCCATGTGCCTGTACACACACAGGAGGACTGTAACAATTTTTTAAATTTTTTTGTAAACAAAGTACAAGACATTAGGGTCAGTATCACTCCTCCCTTGGTTAGCTTGTGCACTGCATCAGCCCCTGTGAGCTCATGGTCCTCCTTCACTCCTGTCAGCCTACAGGATGTTCAGGTTTTAGTAGAAAGATGAAACCCTCATCGAGCTCTGTAGACATTGTTCCTACTTCTCTGCTTTTAAATGTTTTTGATGTTGTCGGTCCTTGGGTGGTGAAATTAATAATCCTCTCACTTTTATCTGTCTCTGTCCCCAGCTTTTTTAAACATGTGATAGTAAATCCCATTCTTAAAGAAAGTGGTTGCTAAGCAGCTAACCTCATACATGGAACAACATGATTATTATGATAAATATTAATCTGGTTTTAGATCAATCCACTGAAACTGATCTTCTGAAAGTTTCTAGTGACATGATGATGTCACTGACTCTGGTCGATACACAGTTTTAGTTTGACTTGATCTGATGCTGCCTTTGATACAGTAGATCATAGTATACTGGTTGATCCACTTACATCTGAGATGGTTTTCTGGTGCTGTTTTCCAGTGTTTTACCTCTTATATTAATAGAAGAACCTTTAATGTTACTATTAATGATGTAATGTCTAATATGTCCAACCTGTCATGTGGAGTAGCCCAGGGCTCTGTTCTGGTTCCTGTTTAGTTTTTATTGTATCTGATGCCTCTTGGTAGGTTGATCCATGGTTTTAAAAATGTATCTTATCATTTTTATGCTGATGATATCCAGTTGTTCTGCTCCTTTAATGACTCAGCGTTTCACTTTTTATCAGAGTTCTTAGACTGTATATCCTGTATCAAAGACTGGTTGTCATCAAATGATCTCCAGATAAATTGTAATAAAACATAAACTCTGATCATGTGATTAAAAGTCTCTTGGTGATCTGGGCTCATCTGTTAAAACCTTGTGTTTGATCAGTTCATGTCTTTGGAGGGTCACTGTCATCTACTGACTAAAAACTGTTTTATCATCTGACAAATATCTCTAAAGTCAGACATTTATTATTAAAATCAGATCTAGAACTGGTCATACACACATTTATATCATCACACATTAACTATTGGAATTTGACATGTTTTAATAAGTCGACCCTAAACAGACTCCAGATCGTACAGATGCTGCTGTCAGACTTTTAACTGGTGCTTCTAGAACATCCCACATTACCACCATTCTTTCTACTCTGCACTGGTTCTAGTGAAGTTTAGAATAAACTATAAATATTAGTTATTACATTACATGAGCGTTACATGGTCAGACCCCTCAATATATCTCATACTTGTTGTACCCCTACACTTCAGGGTGAATTCTTCAGTCTTCAGACCAGGGTCTCCTAAAGACCCTAGAACTAAATGTAAAACCAGAGGAGACCTGGTGTTCCAGACTCTGGAATAACCTGCACCAGTCTCTCAGGGAGCTCAACTGTGTGGTTACTTTTAAAAACTGTTGAAGACTTTACTTTACAGAAAAGCTTTTAGTTACTGGATTTTAAATGTTTTTATCCTTTTATGATGTATATGTACATGGTTTATTATTCTATTATGATGTTGTATTTGTATTAATTTCTCCACAACTCTGTACAGTACTTTGTGATTTTATCTGTGAAAAGCGCTTTATAAATAAATTACTTACTAAATCTGGCCTTGCATGCATTTTAATATCTGGTTATGTTCTGTTTCTGAACCTGGATTAAGTGCAGGGCCCCACAAGGTGAAACATTCTATTGCACTAGAAATATGGACTTAGTTACATTTGAAGCCACACAGACTCATAATGCCGAACAGACTCCCAGAAATAATCTATCCAAAGTAACACTGTCACGCTGTCACTGGGGTGGGAGGAGTCACACAAGCACGCCAAAGGATTGACCAGCAGCACTTGTAAAATGTTCACATTTACCAGTTCTAGACGGGACAAAATGTTCCATTTCATTAAATTTTATTTGTGACATCCACTCTTTTTCCTCCAGACGGTAGGTCGTGCGTCGTGGAGATGATCAGCTGTGATCTTTTGAGTTGTGCCTCTCCTGCTGCTGCTGCTGCTCGATTAAATAAAACTCTGACAGACACAGACCTCTGTCCATGTGGTCAAAGTGATGTCCAACTATTTTCATACTATGTCCAATGTAAAGTCACAGTTTGATCCACTACAGTGTAAATAGTAAGTGTAGCCGTCAGGTTGGTGAAATGCGTATGAGAGGATTGATACCAGAAACTGTTCTCACACATATTTAAATAAGGCTCATCTTTAGATCCAGATTCAGAATACTTTATTCATCCCCGTGGGGCAATTCAGTTTCAGTTACATCCCGACCAAAAAACATGAAAAGACAATCACATGGGATGGTGCTGTCCTTACGGCCTCGCCTCCTGCTGCCTCTGCAGGGAAGGAGAAGGGATTGGAGCTAGAGGAGACAGTGAAAAAACAGGTTGTGTGTGGGATTGGGAGTGTTTGTGTGAGCCTGTATATTGAGACTGCAGTCTCTCACAGTTCGCCTCAATGCCGATGGCGTTGCTGTAGAGATGATCCTGAAAGTTCGTTAGCCGAGACAAGATCCCAGGTGTTCATGGGAAAGTGAGGGAAAGGTCAGAATGTCGAATCAATGAGGGCTGCCAACTTTGGTCGACCATGACTTACTAAATATGCAGGGACTTTAACTTTCAATTTCAGCATTAAAAATTGTTCATTATTTGCAAAATAATAAAATTACAATGAGTGATATTTGTGTGATTGTAATAATGTAGTCTACTGATATATTTTGTAAGTCGACAGCTTTTTTCCCTGTTAACTCTCGTCGCTGTCAATTAAGTATATGATGCAACGCTGCGTGTGATCAGTCCACATTCATAGCAGACGACAGTATCAACCTGACTAACACACTCATCCTGCTGTGCAAAGAGGATCCAGTTTCAACAAAATGAAGGATTATATTCAAGACCGAAGCAAGTGTGACTCTACAGGGCCACTGGTGTGTGGAAACTAAATCAGGGCAGATACCACAGACTCCTTCTGGATGCGAAGCGACTCCTCTGCGTCCCTACCATCCACGCCTGCAGAGCGCATCTTCTCCAAAGCGCCCTAATGCTCATTTACAATTTTTTTTCTTCATCCGTTCACATGATCATTTAAAATGTGACCTGTATCAGACTCCATTGAGAGTGGTTTACGGCTCCAATCTGACCTTATTCAAGCTTTGGCCCAAAATTGAAGCTGAAACCTACAGGTCTGACAGACATTAGGTATTTATATCAGTGCACGACCCGAAACCTACAATTAAAACCTATTTTTTCCTCATACAAATGACACATTTACGTTTGTTTTAGTGGTAAACCTGCTTTTATTAACACTTTACAGACAACTGTTTATGTCATCATCAGATCAGAGCACGGGGAAACGAGTGCACGTCAAACACACAGGTGTGCACCACGCGCTAGAAATGACTCTAGTTACATAATCCACGTATCAAATATAAGGATACTTCATGTTCTTGTGAAGAAAAATGATTGATTCAAAAGTGGATGCTTCAAGCGTGACTCAAATCTGTCTCTCCGCTCCAATTTTAATTTTATTTAAATTTTTTTGTCGATTATTTGCTACCTGTGCCATAGTCTTGGTCGACCAACCATTTCCTTGGTTGACTACAACCCTAGAATCTACATACCGTCCATGGAAGAGTGTGGTGAAAAAAAAAACTGACTTTGACAAGAGGCTGTTCATCTCGGGGCCAAATGAAGATAAGAGAAGTTGTTTTCAGACGGGCTAGTCACAACATTGACTGCCAGCCCTATTGTTCCTGGTTGAGGGTTAGCTAGCCAAGTTAGGGGCTATCCAAAAGTGGTGGGTTGCACAGTTAGCTGTGTTTGATTTCAATGTCAAGTATCGCCCTATCCAGACAGTTCGCTGTAGCAGAGTCCGATCTATTTATTTTATTTATTTATTCAGTTTATTTTTGACATGGTTACATTCACTGTCACACAATCTTTTTTTTTTTTTTTGTCCATGCCGAAAAAGGAGACGAGAGAAGCAAATTGCTTATCTAAGTCCCGTCCCCTGTTTTGAACACAGAAAATTTACATCAAAGCTTGTCTCTCTGGTCAAACATTCTTAGGTTGTTCTGAAGACAAAATCATTTCATTTTTATTTTATTTATTTATTTTTTTTGTCCTTTTTTGAGTAGGATTTATTCTCATCTGTAGTCAGTGTTGTCTTTCTTTATTCCTCCTCCTCTCTATCGTTGTTCGTGTCGGCCTTGTTCCCTGCAGATTTCATTCCCAGACATTGTTTGCGTTCCTCCAGTTCAAAAGAAAAGTTCATCTTCTTTCGAAGTACCTTGATATTTTCAGAAAGTTTTCTAAACATACATAGGATTACAAAGGCACCTTGTTGCTAGTCAAGCTTGTAGCTTGTTTTGTCTCTACATCAAGGTTATTCCAGCTGTTGATAGCTGTATTTTTCAATGTTAGATTTAACCCTTTCTTGTATAAACACATTACTATGTCTTAGTTCATAAGCCGTTTGTTTGTATGTGAAACGTTTTTGTATTTGATATGGGAGTGTTTTAAGTGAGGCCCTAAATGCGAGAATTTGTGTGTTGTAGTGTATTATTTCTCTTTTTTTTCTCTCTTAGGAGATTGTTGACTTTGTTTCTGTTTTCAATATTTTGTCTTTAAGATATTTTTTATATAATGTATTTTTTTTTTTTTGCATGCGTTTGCATTCATCATATATTGTAGTTATTGTGTCTGTGAATGTGTCACATGCAATGTTCACATCTTGTTTTGTAAAAACTTCCTTCCACGTTTCTGTTCTTATCTGTTGTTTAAAGTTTTCTAGCTTTTTTTCTCTTTCTAGTCTTTTGTATTTATTGGTTTGTGTGTTTCTGGGTGGATGTTGTCGTTAGTGTTAAATATTGTAAATATTGGTAAATGGTTGGAGATGTCATTTATTAATATTTCATTGGTTAGATCTGAATTTTGTATGTTTGTGAAGATGTTATCTTGATACAAACAGCAGATTAATATGCTCTCTTTCTTTGGTCTCGTTATTTTCTTACAGACAAATTTATATCCTTTTATCGTAAAGTTCATACCTTTTTGTTAATTTAGCCAAGTTTCTGACAGTGCTCTTCCAGTGTGTGTATTGATCTGAGTCCATATCCATGATTACCATCAGTAATGTTGTTGTTTAGGTGGATCCTTCGTATTTTCCCAGGTCTTCAACCTTTTTGATGAAGATTGGTTTTCCGTTCTGTTCTCCCAGTGGTGTGATATAAATCCTGCAGTTTCTTGTCCACGTCTTTAGAATTTTTCCTCCTTTTTTCATTTGGCGTGCCTTCCATGCGATGCTTGCGTTTTGTTTCGTCAAGTGTTCATTCATGGAAACCTTCATTTCCTTCAGTTTCTTGCCTTGCTTCAGTAGTTCTCCTTTAAATTTCACATTTGTGAAGGTGATTTTTACTGCTCTGGTGTCATTACGCTTTGGAAGGAGTTGGCAGGAGTTGATGTGAGGGTTCAAGACAATGTCCTTTGTTTCCAAGTAATCAATGACCTGTTGTTCAATCGATTTTGTGTCTCCGTCACTCGGTTCCGTTGCCTGTCTCAATGCACTCGCGTAACTCCTGGGTGTTATCTTTAAGCCTGTAATGATGACATCTTTCTCTCTTTCCTTTTGTTCCAGCTCTTCAACCCTCGCGTTCAGCAGTCTTATCTCTTCAGCATTCTTTACATTCTGTTGTTCCAATACCTTTAGTTCACTTTGAAGGCTTTCCAGTGTTTCGTCCAGCGTCTTTTCCAACGACTTTATCTCGGTAGTGAACTTCAGAGATAGATCGTCTTTGAGGTTTCGTATCATCTCCTTGACCTCTTCCAAACCTGGATTAGGTTCTGTATGGCCTTTTTTAACCATTTTTCTTTTCGTCTTGGGCCCAAGTTTTCTTTTCTCAGGCTGTTAATCTCCCAAGGTCGTGTTGTCGGAGCGAGTAAAAACACGTCTGCTCTCTCCGAAGACCAGAGGATGCAGTTTGATAGTTGTGTAGCTATCTGTAACAGTCTCAGGGTAGGCACTGCTTTAGGTTGTGAGTTAGCAGCTGCAAGGGTTGAGCACTGTAGAATGAGGCAGTTAAATGTTGTAGACCCAGATAGTGACAGTGGTTTAGTCCTAAATAACATCCTCACTGTTCCCAGTTACACCAAAGCAGAACTACAAACATTCCAAGTTTCAGATCCAGCTCTCAAAGTTTTAAAAGAGCTCAGGGCCAAGAAACAAAAGCCCTTCTTGTAAGAGAGAAGAGCCCTACCAATGCCTGTGCGGTCCCTACTGAAACAATGCCCCCGCCTCAGAGAAAAAGATAAACTCTTGTACCGTGAGATTGAGGATGTATACCATGGAAAACGTCACCAGTTGTTGTTGCTCACCTGTCTCAAAGAAAAGGTTCTCACATATGTAAATGATCAAAAGGGACACCAAGGAATAGAACGGACACTTGGACTGTTGAGACAAAGATGTCTTTGGGGTGGTATGTATGATGATTAAAAACTGTAAGAGATGTGTGTTAACAAAGTTGCCATAGCCCAAAGTTCATGCTCTGCAAACCCCATTTCTAGCTACCTCCTCTTGAAGTGGTTACTGTCGATTGCACTATACTGGAATGATTCAGTGATGGATGTGAAAATGTACTTGTACTTACAGACGTATTCACACAGTTCAGCCAAGCGTTCCCCACAAGAAATTAGAGAGCAGACACAACTGCAAAAGTCATACTGAAAGAGTAGTTCATGAAATACGGAGTGCCTGAGAGTTTGCACTCGGATCAAGGCAGACATTTTGAGAGTGCTATGATTGCTGAACTGTGCAGTTTGTGTGGGGTGAAGAAAACTTGCACCACACCTCATCACCCTCAAGAAAACCCCCAATGTGAGAGGTTTAATAGGACCTTGCATGACCTTTTGAGAACACTTAACCCTGAGAAAAAGTGCTGCTGGCCTGAACATCAAGCTGAACTTGTGCATGCCCCACTCTTCAACTGATTACTCCCCCCATTACATGTTGTTTGGAGTACACCCCCATCTCCCAGTTGATGCTCTGCTTGGGCAGGAGGAAGGACAAAGTGAGAATACAGACTCACATGAGTGAGCAAGAGAGTTTGCAGAAAGAAAAGCAGCTGAAAGAATGGTCCTCCAGAATGCAAAGGTGTACTGTCCACCTGATGAAATTAGGGCTGGGTATCAATTCAAATTTCCCAAATCAATTTGATTCGATTCACAAGGGCCCGATTCGTTTCTTAAGTTAAGGATATCATGCAGTACCAATTTTAGTTGGATATGGAACACATTATCATTAGAACTAATGATGCAAATAGAAAATACAGCTTTATCTCGCTGCATTTGTAAAAATATGAATATTCATATGAATAATTGAACCTCATGCTATATTAATCATGTATGTTTTATTTAACATGAGCTGAGCACAACAAAATTGCAACGACTTAAATCAACTCAAAGCACAGACAGTCTGTGTAAAAAAAAGTGGTAACAGACCATAACTGTCAAGTTTTGGATTTGAAAATGAGGGAAATTTTCTGGCGTCCACTACGAGCCGTCCCACCCGCCCAACCAAGCTCCAGTATCTCTTATATAATAAGATAGGTGTACAAGAAATCTAAAATAGCCACTTGTCAACCACTTATTAAATATAATTATGTGATTATAATCGGGTCTTATTAACAAACAGCTGATCAATATGTGCACTCAGAAATCCATCTAACTGAGCTTTACATGTTGTTCTGAGAAGTAAAAGCACTGACTCCTAAAACTAGTATTTTGATACATAATAAGCTATTATTTAGATATGTTTATATATATATATATATATGAAATATTATAGTTTTCTATATCACCAAAATAAAAAAACTCGATACATCTTGAATATCGATATATCTCCCAGCTCTAATTCCTAAATTATAAAACAGCCTAAATAAAAACATAAATGTGTATATGAAGCACATGTGTTTATTTAATATACTTACAGTTTATAAACAAGTCAACACGTTGTATAATTACTGTTAAATTCACGTTGCTTGTCTTTAAGTTAGACATTAACATTTTATTTTATTATATATTTTATTATAATTTCTCATACTCACTCATGTGGTTCTCTGGTATTCACTAATGACTTATTAAACACATTTATTACAGACTTTACATTATTTAACACTTTATAAACAGTGTATATTTGTGGAGCTTGTGATTGGATGATTTTTCATGGTGACTTACGTGGTTCCTTCTGCTGTGGTAGACGTTAAAATATCAGTTATTAATCTAACAGAACGTGTAACTGTGTCACATCCTGATGGTCTTTATGAAGAATAACGAGTTCTTTGTTTTTATCACCAGAACGTCTTCATTCATCATCTCTGTTCTGGGTTTGTTGCTGATGTCAGCACTAATCTCGTGAGAACTTCCACTCAGGCCATTTCAGGTGGAAGTTCTCACGAGGCTAGTGGCGGCGTTCAGTTTAGTGAGACATCTTTTAATTATTACTACAGTAATAATTAAAACGGGATACTTGACAGTTATGTAACAGACACTTTGTAAACTCAACACATTCTCATTCTTTGAATCTCACAAAGGTTTAGTGCTAATGTTCCAGTGGCTGCACAACAAATATAACATATAAAAACAGACACAACCATAAAAATGAATAATTGTAAATAAAAGCAAACATCAAGAAATTAGAACAATTTTGAAATGTCTTAAAGTGCAAAAAGTCACGTCTTTGGTAAATGTCAGAAAATACTTTTAAATTCCTGTGAACAGTAAACTTCAAGAAAACTTTTTTCACTTTTTTTTTTGCTCATTCTCATCACCAGTACAGTGCCCGCCAGAGTGGGAGGAGCTTAAGTAGAGTTAATTATGGCCAAATGAGTATGTGTTTAAAGGTTGTATGTACATAAAGGTGTACATACTCTGTAGTGTTATAAAGGGTTTATTTGTGTAAAATAGTGTGTGTGATTTATCTGGTTTATTTCTATGGGACATAAACATGATAAATGTGTTTGTTTTGTGATGTTTACTCATATATTTGATCTTATACAACTTAATGCCTTATGTTGTATACTTTCCATGCCTGTCTTTTGTCTTCCTCTTTCTGGAAGGTTGGTTAACTCACCCTCCCAAAACACAGCTTTATCTGAACGACAGCCTTTGACTTACACACACACGCACACACTCTCACATACACAACCATACACACTCTCCCACACACACAATACACCACACACACATTCCTACACACATCTGCGCACATGACAATCACATCCGATACGGGGTGGCGCCATCTCCGAACGAACAGAACAAACTGACTTGACCTCCTCCCTGTTTCTTCCTTCTTATCTGTTTATGTCATGTCTCCAAATGAGGTCAACCGCAAATTTGCTGTGACAGTTTTTTACTGATTTATATATATTTTTTGTTTGGTGTATTTTTATGTAATGTATGTTTTTTGGAGTGTGTGTGTGTGTGTGTGTCATAATTTATTATTATTATTATTATTATTATTATTATTATTATTATAGTGGTAAAGGCAGCCACACCTGTGTGATCCATTGTTAGTGATGCTTTATATTTGTTTGGATTAAATGTCTGTATCATTTATTGTTGCTTCTTGTTTTTGTTCATCCAATAATATCCATAACCACCTATTTATAAGGACTGTTAATATATGAAACAAAACACACACACATACACACACGTTTATTGTATTTATATTTTTGTTCATGTTGGTTTTTTTTTAAATGTATCACCAAATGTTTTATTGGTTTACAAAACAATTAATATTTACAACAATGATACATATTACAATTACAGTGACGTGCACATAATACACACTGTTGTGCACAACAATGTCAGGAAGTTTGTTTTGTCCCAAAACAACGAGTATGTAAAGTCCACAAGTCCGTTCTTCTACTCCCACTAGTCCATACCCAGTTCACTAGTACGGAGTATGCATACTTATGCATACTTAGAATTTAGAAACGACAGAGCCTCGCTGACAAGTTTGATACATAAAAGGTAAAATGGACGTCAAAATGATGAGTGAGTGCAAAAATGATCTTTAATATTGTTAACTAATGTCTTAAATAGCATCATATTCTAAGATTATTTCTCAATGAATGTGTAAAGGATTGATTTTAATAGAGATTGAGGTACTCAGTGGCTACAGACTTTTTATTTTTACTTTTTATTTTTGTTTATTCAAACTTTGTGCATTTTGTGGTTAATGCAGAGGGGAGATAGTATGTCCTGTTCCTGACTGTTGTGGGTCTGCTATGGGCTGTTCAACCAGATTTTATTTTTATTCTATAAATGCAAATTATACATTTATATTGGCCTCTGCTTTATTTATTATAGAAAGCCTACATACTTCTGTTGGTTTTTTTTTGTTTTTTTTAAGCTCACTACTGTTCTCTTGTTTTATTTTATTTATTTGTGTGTGAAGCTGAATACTGACAATACTGACAAATTGTTTGAAAACTGAGAAATTCACATACATTTTTGAAAAAGCCAAAAATCCCAATTTAATGAATGCTGTCATCTGATTGGAGGCAGTGGGAAATAAAAGGACCACATTGTTCTTTGGGAGCTTCTTTGTAATAGTGTAGAACATTGAGTTTTGGACAGGAAATGTGGTGAGGAAGTGGAGAAAGTTAAAAGATCTAATGACACCAGTTATGCTAGTAGGCTATTATCATTTATTGGAAAATATTGAAATTATTGTGAAAAGAACAGATAAGTTCTTAAATATGAAGGAGCTGTCATGGGAGGAAGTTAAAAACATGTTAAAAAGTGACAGCAAAGCTAGTGGATTCACTACATGTCTGTGGTGAATTTCTGGGTGTCTAATGGGAGGGGCAGGGTTATTTACTTTATTTTATTTTTGCAAGTTTTTGGTCCTCTTAAATTCTGGTCCACCTAGAATCCAGTAGGTGGCGGTAATGCACTTTTTAAGGTTGCCAACTGCCATAAAACCCCCAAAAGAAGAAGAGTGAAGCGGAACCTTTGTGTGGGAGGCGTTTCCCCCAGGTTGGATTTTACAGTGTAACTTCCTGTTTCCTCTCTAACGCGTCTGGATGTGAGTCCATCGTCTTCATAATTCTCACTAAATACTGCATTTTTCAGGTCAGTACCCGCTGAAAGTCGTTCCAAAGTATAGCGTAAGGTAACTACTAATGATTGATCACTATGTTACACTGTTACAGAACACACTGATCATTATTTACACATGTTTGGAAGTTTGGCGCCAGGGGGAGATTTACCGCTTAGTTACCCGCGCCTGTGACGTCACACGTGGTTGAAATATGTCGACATTCCTGAAGCTTTTGTATTTTAGTTTTATTTTGCTTTCATGGTAATCCATTAGCACTTTACTTTACTTCAGTAACTTGAATGAATGACTGATAAGTATCTGTAGTATTTGAGTTGTATATCTTGGAATAGTTGCTCTTGTTTGCCGTAAAATCGATGGACATCGTCATGTGAATTTGTTGAGACGTTGTTTTGTATTTGTGTGGGTTTTATAGATATATTTTGATTTAAATCAATGTTTGTGCAAAAAACATAATTTCCGATACTGTTGTATATCGAGTTTAGTCAGATCACATACTCTTCTTTTACTATATATATATATATATCTCGTAAAGTAAGAGTATGTGATCTGACTAAATTAGATGGTGAAGGATTAAAACATGACTACTAATCACAGGGATAATAGAACCGTCTGTAGTGATCATTTATCACTAAGGGACCAGGTCCTGAATGTGGTTTAAAAACTCGCGGCTGCACCGAAAGAAGCAACACTACAGAATTTAATCACATTTCAGCATTAATGAAGGAAAAAGCCAAAAGTGGCACAAAATGTTGATATTGTGCTGCTAGTGATTAATATGGTTTTTGTGGCATTTTTATCCACTGACTTTGACCCGTTATTGTTTTTCTTGTAAAACTATTGAAGAATAAAAAGGCCACTCTATTCATACGCAGCACCTCATTGGCCAGTTTAGGTCACGTGATAGGTGCACCACGTGACTTAAAGTTTTGTCAGTTTTTTTTTAGCTCATATTTATTTTTAGCTACCACGTTAACGCTTTTGTTTTAACCCTTACCCAGGAAATACCCTAAAATGTTAATTTTTTTCGTATATGTATTTTTAAAAAGTGGAAGTTGGTAAGGATGTAACGATTCACTCAACTCCCGATACGATTCGATTCACGATACTGGGTTCACGATACGATTCTCTCGCGATTTATTTTACAAAATGGGACTGTATATAAATGACTGAAAAATATTCCTTTATTTTTTTGGGGAAAATACTACACTATTTTTCATTGTCAAAAGAATCCCTTGATAAACTATTCAAAACAATGCAATTTAACTAAAAATAAATCTTGAATGAAATAAATAAAGGAATAATACAAATGAAGAAGAAGCTTATTATTTAAATTCTGGTTCTATAGTAAACAATACAAAACTGTATAATAGTTATTTTTCTTTTTAAAAGTGCAACTGAAAATGTATTTTGTGCCTTAACAATTGGACTAAAAAAACAAAAACAAAAAAAACACTGTAACAAACACTGTATTTAAGTCAGATATTTGTTTGAACCAGCAGAGGGCGCTGGTAACCCAGTGGTCGGTTGGCATGCAGATATTTTGCAGTGAAGAAGAGATGCTATGCTAGCAGACAGAGCTAATAGAAAAACGTGACTTTTACAGATATTCACGTAATATTACAGATATTCGTTCGGTGCTAAAGGGGTAAGGAATCATTTATGAATATGTTTAAGAGTAGAAGGAGGCCAGAAAGAAAGTATTAGCAGATTTCGCTCGCCGCCAACACTTCTGGGCAGCGCCCTCTGCTGGTTAAAAAAAGTACTGCGATTCAATTTTCACAGCATCGATGTGAATCGTTATACCTATGAATCGATTTTTAACTGCCTTACGATTAATCGCTACATCCCTAGAAGTTGAATATGTTAACATGAAAAAATATTTATGACAAAAGTGGGGTTAGAACCCACGCCAGCGGAAGGAAGAATCCTTGAATCAGAACCTTAGACCGCTGATGTAGAAAAGGTCCGGCAATGACGTTTCCCATAATCCCGGGGGTTTTGGCTACGTTTAACAACACTTTTAACCTTTAACGTATCTCTAGACACAGAAAAATTTAGTTCAAGTCATCTGTCGCCATTTTGAGGGAAATTATTGAGCTATGATTATTGGTCTATATGGGCTAATGTAATGTTTTATCTTGTAAAGTAGGGGTGTACACACGCTCGCAAGCTACTTCTACCATGGACAGTTATAACTGTAAATAATTAGATTTTAATATTTACACTATTACAATTATTATTAAAATACTATGAATACTATTATAATTATTAAATAATTGTGCAATATTTGTATAATGTTAAGGCAAGGCTAATATATTTGTATAGTGCATGTCATACACAAGGTAAATGAAGGTGCTTTACATAATTAAAAAGTGTAACAGAAAAGATTCAAAAGTTTAAAAATCAATAAGAACATTAAATCAGCAGTAAAAACATTTAACATTTCTCAGTGATAGTTAGTAGAGAAAAAGAAAAGCTTTTAACTTGGATTTAAAAATGTGTATATTGGATGGCTGTGTGCGTTTGTGCCAGAGTTGGGGTCATTTACAGTTTAAAATTACAATTATGCTTTCAATTATCCATGTTCAATTACAATTACATTTCAATTACAGTGCCCATCATTTTTCCCAATTATAATTAAACTGATTATTTATTTTTATCCACTGAAAGTCAATTACGTTCTCATTCACTAAATTTAATTTACAATTATTCACAGTTACTGAGTCTGAAATCAATAACCCCATACTTAAATTCTTCCTCTTGTTAGCTTTCTGTTAGCATCTCTAATGCTAATGGATCAGTTTCACCCATGTCTTAAATCAACTGTAAAATACACAAAAAATATTATATTATCTAATTAGTTTGTTCTCTATTGGTTACCTTGTTATGAAAATATTGGTATTAATATTGGGCAACCGTGGCTCAGTGGTAGATTGTCCACTGACAAGGGTTGGTGGTTCAAATCCCGCTCTATCAAAGTCACTGGCCACGGTTTTAATTTGGAATTTGGTATTCAGAATTAAAATATTTGGAATGAAAGTGTTCTGCTTTGTGTTTATATCGAAATAATAATTCTGAATTGATTTTGGCTTTAATTAATTCAGCTTTAGGTCTGGGGTTGGGAAGGTATAGAACAGTGAAGGACGGCTGAAGCCAGCGGTTAATGTAACAGCTGTTCTACCTCCATCTACAGGACGAGGATGAGTATAAAAATAACTTCATAAACATCATTAGTGAAGCTCTGGTGCTTCATGTTCTGATGAAATCTGTTCCATTTGTTGACGTTCTTTAGAATGTCCTCATGTTTATTCTTCTGTCCATCAATTCTTTCCATTATAGTCTTGGCTCTAGTCCGGGCGGCCATCTTGGATTATGTCATCATCAGCGGCAAGTCGCGCATGCTCAGAACAACCGTAATGAACTTAAAGGGTTATTTGTCATCATGTTCAGACTTGTGAACATAATTGATCAAACTATTATTATTATTATAATGCACCTTAGGGCTATTTGCAATGCTCAGCGGCACTTTAAAAAGTTATTTTGTTTTTGGAAGATAATGAAACTCAAAATGTACATTTATAATAACTTAAACTCATATTTATAAATGTATACAATGAATTCCATTCATGTAATTATGATTGATCTCATTACTCAGTCCTTTTTTGCAACTTTTATTTGTATTACATTTTTTATTTTTTTTTATCCATGGTCTTAAACTTTTGATCAGCTGATGAACGGCCTGTTTCAGTTTAATTCTTGTTTACCATAAATAGCTGACTCAAATTTTGTTTTTGTCTCACTAGTATTTCTTCTCTTTACGTTTTGAAGCTCTACTTAGAACTTTCTTAAGATCCAACAGTACAAAATGTAAATTTTTGATCCGCAGTGTATGTACTGTCCCTACTTTAAAAACAAGTGTGTACTGGAAAGAGGAATTATTTAATTTGGAATTAAAATCAGAATAAACCAGCCATCTAATTCGGAATTAACTTTGCATTAGGAATTTACTGTTTACACGGTCAGTTTAAAGAAGAATTAACTTTTATTCTGAATTAAAGCTCCATTCAAACTGGTGGGGGGCAATTCTTTGGGTGGGGGACAGTGGTCGTAGTTTTGAAGCAGTAGGGAGCGGGTGGGGGGTGCTCTGTCTCAGGGAGAGGTTGAATAGGGGGGTGAGAACATCTGTCAGCTCATTTACACATGCTCTGAGGGCCAGGAATGTTGTCTGTCCTACTGCTGTGTGGACATTAATTCTCCTCAAAGCTTCATCTTCATCCATGGACACAGACCTCATGTCAGTGATCATCATGTAGACGATGTTGGGCACCAAGAACCGGTTCCTAACGTCCGGTTCCAGAAACGTTACGAAGATGTTTGCATTTCAATTCTTTTTTTTGATTCCTAAATGCACGCACTAGTTTGTTTCCACGACTTCCTCAGTTCGTTTACGTGGTGTTTTTATAAGAATGCGACTGCTTGCTCTCTCTCTTTCTCTCTCTCTTTCTCTCTCTCTTTCTCTCTCTGTGCGCCTGTGGCTACGGTTTCAGTTTGGACAGTGGAGCGGAAGAGAGATAGAAACTGATCACCAGTAAAACTCTGTAAAACAATTACCATAAATATTATCTCCCTGGTAAAGACAGTAGCTCTATCAACAGGTAAAATGATAAACTGATGATATTACAGTCTGTGAATGCAGTACAGGGATGCATTTACTCCACCTCTGGGTCCTAGTGCCTGCTGTCTGGTGAAGCCTGTTTCGTTTACCGAGGTCTGTGTGTGTTTAATAAGTCTGTGTGAAAGTCTGTATGTTTATACCTCTGTCCATCCACTCTTTTCATTATATCCATGTCTTTTAAATCTCTTATTAAATAGTGTCGGCTGTAGTCCGGGACGCCGCCATCTTGAATTATGTCGTCACCAGCGCGTCATCACCGGAAGTGCAGAATGAGTCAAATAACTGTAAAGAGGTCTTATATTAGTCTATTTTCTTTTTAAAGTGGTGTTTTTTGTGGCTTTAGACTCCAATTACATTTATGTATATAATATGTTCCCCACAATATAAACAGGTTCATAATATAATTATTTTTATAGTTTGTTTCCACTGGGGATGCAACGATTCACTCAACTCCCGATATGATTCGATTCACGATACGCTTCTCTCACGAGTTATTTTACAAAATGGGACTGTAGACAAAAGATGATTGAAAAATATTCTTTTATTTTTGGGGGGGGAAAAAATAGAAAATACTGTATTGTTTTCCTTTTGTTTTTCATTGTCAAAAGAATCCCTTGATAAACTATTCAAAACAATGCAATTTAACTAAAAATAAATCTTGAATGAAATAAATAAAGGAATAATACAAATGAAGAAGCCTATTCATTTACATTCTGGTTCTATAGTAAACAAAACTACATAATAGTTCTTTTTCTTTTTAAAAGTGCAACTGAAAATGTGTTTTGTGCCTTAACAAAAAACAGTCTGCACTGTATTTACGTCAGATATTTGTTTGGACCAGCAGAGGGCGCTGGTAACCCAGTGTTCGGTTGGGATGCAGTTATTCGGTGCAGTGAAGAAGAGATCCTATGCTAGCAGACAAAGCTAATAGAAAAACGTGACTTTTACAGATATTCAGGTAATATTACAGATGTTCTTTCGGTGCTGAAGGGGTAAGGAATCATTCATGAACATGTTTAAGAGTAGAAGGCGGCCAGAAAGAAAGTAGTAGCAGATTCCCCCCACCGCCTCAGCATTTGGACAAGAGAAGGATAAATATATAGCGCCCTCTGCTGCTTAAAGAAAGTACTGCAATTCAATTTTCAGAAAATTGATACGAACCGTGATACCTATGAATCGATTTTTAACTGCCTTACGATCAATCGTTAAATTGCTAGCTTCCACTGTATCCAGAATAACAATGATCTTTCTCAACAAGAACTGTTGATTGATTTGTCACATGACTGCTCCAGAGTTTGTTTATCATGGGGGTTACGTTCTAAAAATAACCAGCAATAGGCGAAATCCGTGAAGTAGTCAATTATTTTTTACAATTTTTATACATGTTTTAAGGCTGTAAAACCCCTCAGCACACACTTTATACACTTTTCTCAGACAGGAATTAACATTTCTCTTGTTTAAACACTCTCAAAGTTCAAACCTTTGTAGATTTTAAAACATAAACCTGTTTTCAAACATACAACACTTCAGAGTCACACTGCTAGTGATCAGACAGTGATTGACACTGGTCTGTTCACCCATTCAACCATGGAGTAGAAGCTGTGTGTGACCACCTGGAGCTGCAGGACACGCCCTTTATAACCAGGACACTATGTGTGAAAGCACCCTTAGTGTCACTGTTGCAGTAGGATTTTTCAGTGATCGGTTGCTACTGTCTTGAGAGAGCAAAGGTGGATGCGAAGTGTTTACAACAGTGATATCACTAAAAGGGACCTTTAGGGCGAGCGCTAAGCACAAGTTCTGCTTTAATTATATTTAAAGTAACTTATTACATCGACTCACATTTGAAGATGAAGCTTCAATACAATGATCCTCACCTTTAATCAGGTCACAACATATTTTACATTTGATATTTTATAAAGCTCATGGGGGTAAAAAATTAGGAGACTTTAAAGGAAGTGAAAACTGAAATGATCACAAACAACAAACATGTTGCAGTGCTAATGAATCTACCTTAGGGTTTCCTGTCACTACATTTACTATGGGACAAATAAAGAGGCTGAAATTAAAAATGTGTTTAAAAAATCTGATTCGTCAAATAATCAATTCATTTATCGATTATGAAAAGTTTGGACGGGGCCCACGGAACGTCTCCGCACCTAATAGTGCGTACCACGTTCCCGAGAATGCAGTCAAATGACTCGATTCCACAGAGTAAAAAGTGTGTGTGTGTGTGCGTGTGCGTGTGTGTGCGATTGTGATTACGGCTCCCTCTGGAGCACGGTATTGAGGGTGCTTCTGGTTCCGGGTCATGGCGGCACTGTGTTGCAGTGCTAAAAGTTATTTAAGTTAATATTTCGTGGTTATTTAAAATTATTCCCGTGATCCCAAACTTCCATTAAATCACAGGTTACAGACTCCACTTCCTCCTGTACCATGCTATTGTCAGCGTCTCAAACACGGAGCTCCCTGAATAAATCATTTGAAACCATCAGCCACTGGTGAGTTTTTGCAGACAAGTTTCTCATTGTTTAAACCGTATAACTCTGTGTAATTGTTTACTAACGCGCTGTTTCCCACGTATTTCAACAACCTGTGATGTGGTATGTACATGCGTGTGGATGCTGCTTGTGTGTGAGCGAACCCACGGAGGAGATAGAGTCCGAGTCACACACACACATCTCAAAACACGCCCTCACCACACATAGGTGTTTATAATAAAAATATACTAAATGAGTAAAATAAAATAAAAAAATAAACTATACAAAAAGTACAGCAATGCACAAAAATATATTTTAAAAAAACTCCAGAAACACACAAAATGACTCCAAAAAACATATGGAAAATATACCCCTTTATAACCCTTTATAGAGTACAGAGTATGTACACATACTCTTTTGGCCATAATTGACAACTCTACTTAAGCTCCTCCCACTATATGAATACATACTTCTCCCGGGCACTTGGATTTAGCCTTTGCTAGCTTTGACCACATGGCACAGTTGGGCGGGTTAGTGGGTGTGGGTGTGGCAGAGGCTCTGTGTCAGGGTAGCAGAGCTGAGACAGGGGTGCTCAAGGAATGGTGCTTCACACCGCGTAGCGTCCCAGCCAGGCAGAGCGCAACACTCTGCTGGAGTGTAAGGCTGGGTATTGCCAGGTACCTCACGATACGATGGGGATGTAACGATTAATCGTGAGGCCGTTAAAAATCAATTCATAGGTATCGCGGTTCACATCGATGCTCTAAAAATTAAATCGCAGGACTTTCTTTTTGGCCACCTTCTACTCTTAAACATATTCATAAATGATTCCTTACCCCTTTAGCACCGAAAGAATATCTATAATATTACGTGAATATCTGTAAAAGTCATGTTTTTCCATTAGCTCTGTCTGCTAGCATAGCATCTCTTCTTCACTGCAATAATATCTGCATGCCAACCAACCACTGGGTTACCAGCGCCCTCTGCTGGTCCAAACAAATATCTGACTTAAATACAGTGTTTGTTACAGTGTTTTTTGTTTTTTTTGTTTAAGTCCAATTGTTAAGGCACAAATACATGTTCAGTTGCTCTTTTAAAAAGAAAAGGAACTATTATGTAGTTTTGCATTGTTTACTATAGAACCAGAATTTAAATTAATAGGCTGCTTCTTCATTTGTATTATTCCTTTATTTATTTCATTCAAGATTTATTTTTAGTTAAATTCTATTGTTTTGAATAGTTTATCAAGGGATTCTTTTGACAATGAAAAATAAAAGGAAAATAGTACAGTATTTTCTAGTTTTCCCCCCCCAAAAAAATAAAGGAATATTTTTCAGTCATCATTTGTCTACAGTCCCATTTTGTAAAATAAGTATCGTGAATCAAATCGTAGTGGGAGTTGAGTGAATTGTTACATCCCTACGATACGATATATCAATATTTGTGCCCACAATACGAGGATACAGCGATAATCGATATGTCGCTAGAAATTTAATTCGCGATACATCACAATATCTGTCACTTAAGAAATTCAGAATTTATCTACGGAACTGAATTCATTTCACAGGAATTACTTAACATTGTTAATCATTTTCACATGAATGACAGTAAAACACAGTGTGTACAGCACATTAACACACACTGACCACAACTAGTCACATGACCTTGTGTTATGTTTAAGTCTTGAAAGGAAGACTGATACTAAATAATGTTTCACCAAAATATTGTTAATGTTTGTGCAAATGAACTTTAAATCATTAAAAACAAAATGAATGCAGAAAATAGTCATTTCAGTGCTAATATTATCAACTTCTCTGTAAACATGGACACATATCAGTGCTTTATGAAAACTGGAACATTTCACTGTATATGAAACATATCAGTCAGTACATTACCCTGGTATCTATGGTCTCTTCCACAACAACATGTAACTTTTCCCACAGATCTTCTGTAGCTCTGATGAGATGTTAACACACACTGAGCAGGTGAAGCTGCTGCTCTACATGAGAAACGGACAGAGTTTCAGAGACACATTAAAGTTAAGCAGGCACTGGTGGGCTCTGTGTTTAGGAGTCACTGATGATTTATGTAGTTTTTTTGGCATTTTAAATGTGGTTTCAGGTGGTTTAGGAGCTGTTTAACGCAGCCAGGACAGGAGGAGGAGGGTGCCCCTAATAAACACTCCCCAGAAACACGTATTTCCATAAAAACGTTCCTTCCTTCTCACAGAGACGCTTTTCATGCCAATTCTGTCCATTTGATTTTATAGGGCCCTATACTTAACTTGAGTAATAGGATAAAAAATAAATAAATAAATACTGATGTTTGGCACCAGTGAATCATACTTTGATTCACTTTTTGGTGAATTAAATTTGCATTAGGATTTAAGGGTTTACAAGAAAAGTTTAAAGTGGATTTAACTTTTATTCTGAATTAAAGCTCCCATGTAAACCATCCATGAAAAAGCTACACAACCTCCCACTTTACTATAGCAACACATACTTCCTACAGGCACTGCATAGTATTTTGGATTAACTTATGTACTTTTATGGTACTGTAATAACATTGTTTATGAACAAAATAAGAATTGAATATGAATGAGAAAGACAGAGCATAGTCTTCATTGTTCTCACTAAACACTACATTTTTCAGACGTCACACTTCACTGCTACAGCAGTCCCAGTGCTTGGGGCCGTAACACTAGCAGAGGAGCTAGCACCGCCGAGACGCTACTGGAAAGAAAAGTAAAGATAGCAGGAACAAGGAGAGGAAATAGAGCAGTAGAAGGCACCGTCACCACTGTCTCTCACAGGTAACCCTGCAGAGAACAAAGCTTTGTGCTCTATATAGTGGCCTCACAGCATCACAGACTGTCACCTAAAAAAGAGGGCTAACGTTATACAGAGCTAGCAAACACTCCGTTACACGCCATGAAGACTGAACAGGAAGTGCCACAAGTTCCAGTGGATGCTGAAATGAAAATGATCCTTCCTGACAAAAGTCTCCACCATTACACCAGTAAACAATTAGGTTCCCAATCTGTTCCAAATACGGATCCAGCAGAAAAACCAGTGCTGGCTGCCTTCATGCCCAAAGTTCATCTGCACAGATTACAGCTCCAGCAGCCGTCAGTCACTGATTGTGTTTTCAGTGAGAGGAAGAATGTGGAGCAGCTGCTCCCAGAGCGTCTCCACATAAAGGAGGAACCAGAGACGTTCAGTGAAGGTCAGGAGGAAAAGCAGCTTTGTGTGCAGCAGGAGACAAACAGTGCTGCTTGTCCTGTTAAATGTGAAGATGAAGATGAAGAGGAGAAGCCTCAGGCCTCCCAGCTCCACTGGAGACCACAAACACAAATGAACATGAAGGAGGAACCTTCAACCTGCACTTTAAATGGATTAATGACAAGACAAAGTGTGGGAATGAACAGCAAAGGACCAGAAACAGCCCAGAACCCAGATCATAGCAGTTTAGTTCTACAAGGTCCTGATGGAACAGAAACAGACTTGTCTCAGACTGAACATAATAGTGATGATGATGATGATGAAGACTCTGATTGTTGGCTGAAACCTGTGTCAGAGTCTGAAACTGAAGCTGAAACTGAAGCTGACTTTGACTTCACCAGGAAAAAGGCAAAAATGTGTGACTCAAGTAAAAGTGCTGAAATGGTATGTAAAGCTTCTAAAACACACATTAGTTCATTTCAACAGATTTGTTCAAAGAAGAAGGTTCAGGTAAAAATAACATCTGAATGTGTGGGTGGTGAGAAAGCATCACTCAGTTCAGCTTCAAAACTGAAAAACCACACAGTACAGAAACCCATTCTGTGTGATATTTGTGGAAAATGTTTTAACCAAAAGGCTTCACTGAAAGCACACATGAGAATCCACACAGGAGAGAAACCATTCAAATGTGATGTTTGTAGTAAATGTTTTCACCACAAGCATCACCTGCAGTCACACATGAGGATTCACACAGCAGAGAAACCTTTTCAATGTGATGTTTGTGGAAAATGTTTTACCCGAAAGTTTTCCGTGCAGTTACACATGAGCATCCACACAGGAGCAAAACCATTCAAATGTGATATTTGTAGTAAATGTTTTTACAAAAATCAGCACCTGCAGTCACACGTGAGAGTCCATACAGGAGAGAAACCATTCAAATGTGATATTTGTAGTAAATGTTTTACCTCAAAGTATATCCTGCAGTCACACACGAGAATTCACACAGGAGAGAAACCATTCAAATGTGATGTTTGTCATACATGTTTTTACAAAAATCATCACCTACAGTCACACGTGAGAATCCACACAGGAGAGAAACCATTCAAATGTGATGTTTGTAATAAATGTTTTACCCAAAAGGCTTCCTTGCAGTCACACATGAGGATCCACACAGGAAATAAACCATTCGAATGTGATGTTTGTAGTAAATGTTTTATCCAAAAGGCTGCCCTGCGGTCACACATGAGGATCCACACAGGAGAGAAACCATTCGAATGTGATGTTTGTAGTAAATGTTTTAGCCAAAAGGCTGCGCTGCAGTCACACTGGAGAATCCACACAGGAGAGAAACCATTTGAATGTGATGTTTGTAATAAATACTTTAGCGTTAAGTCTTACCTGCAGTTACACATGAGAATCCACACCGGAGAGAAACCATTCAAATGTGATGTTTGTAATAAATGTTTTACACAAAAAGCTTCCCTGCTGTCACATGTGAAAGTGCACAAAGGCAAGAAACCCTAAAAAATGTTTGTCAGAATTTTTTAAAACTAAACCAAGGTGTCAACACACAAAATACTTTCAAATGTCATGTTTGTTGTAAATGTTTTCAACAAAATTCTCACCTTGACAAACAATAATTATGTACTTCTGAGAGAAATCTAGTGGATGTGATGTTTGCTAACACTGACCTGGATAAGGAAATGAAAAGATAAACGAAAAACAATCCCTTTGAATGTGATACTGTGGAAAGTATATAATGATTTATTTGCTGTGGGAAATGCTGATATTGTATCCTGTATTATCTTTATATATTTTTATTTTTTTTTAGCTATATGGGTTGAGGTAGTTGAAGTGTAGTTTTGTAATTTCATATATTTAGTAAATTAATAAAAGATTTATGCTGAAGTTTTAAAGTTGTGCAGTTTGTATTTACAATTGATTTTTTGTGATTTTTTTTTATTTTTACTGTATGACTTAAACATTTTGTATAAATTGTTTTACCTTTATTTTGAATATTAAAGCTTCATCTGTGTAACCTCATAAAATCATCATCATTTTTTTTTTTTATTTATTTAAAAAAATACACGTATGTTGTCACAGGACGGGTTCCTAGAATAAGGACCTTTTATTTTAAAGACCTTATTTCCTCCACAATGATGAAAATAAAGGGACACCTTTAGAGGGGGAGGGTTGCCTGCTGCTATGTCATGGATCCAAAGTATTGGTTTTTGTATCCTAACCTCAGTACAACTAGAAAGCTTAGCCTGAGATACTTAACCAATGTCTTATATATTTATTGTATTGAATGAATGTCTCTATATAAAACTAGACTCTCCTTGTCTCCTTAATTAATCAGCGGCGGTGGCAGTGTTGATGCTTCCCCGTTGAGCACTGGCGATGGCTTATCTCACCTCCTGTTGGTCTTCAGCAGGAATCAGGACCACCAGCCCCTGATTTAAAAAAAAAAAAAAAAGCTGAATTGATGCTCAGTTGGCGCGCCGTGGGACATGGTCCAAGATCTTTGGCTGCTGACGTCCATCCCACTATCAATGGTGGAAGAACTACAGCAGCTCCAGGACCGGGTCCGCGAGTTGGAGGCCAGAAACAGCAGGAGCGGGATGCCTAGTCAAAGAGGAGCAGAAAACACAGCCACTATGGACCGGATCATCTACCTGCCTCGAGAAAGAAAGTGCCCCATGTTCTGAGGAAATCAAGGTATTGGGATTGATGAGTGGGTTGAAGAAATTTGTGCAAGCATGTGTGTTAGGCATGTTGGACTAGATCAGCCTGGGTTTATTTTTGATCATCTGGAGGGTGAAGCGTGGAATGAGATCAAGTACAGAACTGTTGAAGAACGTGAGAACCCTGAGACTGTTTTTAACATTTTAAAAGCTATATGGGTGTCAGAAACCTTACATTACAATAATTTTCACATGCATTGTTTTGTCTAATGGAAAAAGTGGTTGCCAATGCTCCCCATAGAATGACAAATTCACCAACATTGTTGCGTGATCAGTTTGTTGAAAATGTCAATAACCCTAATTTACGCAGAGAGCTCAAGCGTTTAGTGCGGGAAAATCCAAACGGCACGCTGCTTGATGTCCGGTCAGAAGCTATTAAGTGGGAGCGTGAGGGAGGGGTTGTTGAGAATAGAGCAAATTTCCATTCTGTGTCTTCTTTGTGTGCTATTCAAAGCGCGAAAATACCACCACAGAGCCCGACTCATACCGATACTGCTTCCCAACTAGCAGCTCTAACTGCCTTAGTTCAGAAACAACAGGAGCAATTAACACAGATTACCCAGGCCCTTACTGCTATGCAGTCACCTCCACCGAGGTCTTCGGGTCCCAATAGTGTTACCTGTCATCACTGTCAGCAGTCTGGCCATATCGCTCGGCACTGTAATGTCTGTTTTTGTTCCAGGCCCAATCCTGATCATTCCCCCCAGGCTGTTGCCCCCACTAGTCTTCAGCAGATGGAAAACTAGCATCCCCTACTGTCAGGAGCCAGACATTAGGAGGGGGTGGGCTAGGCTCATCCACAGATAACAGTCAAATTGGCTAGGGTTCTTGTTCAGTGTATCCTAGATACTGGGTCAATGGTCTCAACTATTTCAGAGTCCTTCTTCAGGCAAAAGTTACAGTCATGTAATTGGCTTGAATTGAGGGCTGCTAATGGGTTAGCGATCCCCTACCTATGTTATCTTGAGCCTGATGTAGAAGTGGATGGGAGAGTGATCACTAGAAGAGGAATCTTGGTAGTAAAAGACCCCCAGGACAGGATTAGCACCACTTCCGTGCCGGTATTATTGGCATGAATGTCATAAAAGCATATTACAAGCAGCTTTATCACCAGTACAGCCTTGATTTGTTTGACCTTACCTTAGGAGTCTCCATACCCTGGTTACCTACTCTTCAGTTGTGCTAACAGGTTGCGGCGCAGGATCTCTCAACTAGAAATGGTTTGGCAAAAGTTTGAGGTCGGAGGCCTGTTGTTATCCCTGCAGGAACCACAAAATTTGTTGCTGCCACTTGCTCCGCCGCAGTTGGGTGTACTGGAGCTACCCTTGCTGAGCCCCTGGGGAATGGGTTTAGTCTGCCACCTGGGCTGTTTGCGTCGCCCACTTTGGTTAGTGTTGTTAGAGAGACTGTTTTTGTACCTGTGACCAATGTTGGTATGTCCACTGTAACTTTAAAGTCTCGCTGTCCCTTGGCCCTTGTGTTCTCTGTCAAGGTTGTTAGCCTACCCTCGAGATTAAATGAAGTTCCCGGAGAACGTGAATCCATTGTTGCTACCATTCGGTTTCACAAGGCAAAGGAGGGTTTGGTGCGGGATAAAATATTGGGGCTGAATCTTTCCATGTTGACTGAAGCTAAGCAGCTAAAAGTCAGAGCACTGCTAGTTAATTACGGGTCAGTGTTTTTCGCGTTTGAAGGTGACTTAGGTTGTACTAGGCTTATTTCTCACGATATCCTTCTTTTGGACAATGTACCCGTGCGTTTGCATTATAGACGTATTCCTCCAACAGAGTACGAGTCGGTTAAGGCCCACATAAACCAACTGTTAGATGCTCAGGTAATCTGGTAGAGCAGTAGCCCCTACTCCTCCCCCATTGTCATCATACGCAAAAACGATGGCAGTCTGCGCCTCTGTGTGGACTATCGACAACTCAATAAGAAAACCAAAAAGGACGCGTTTCCGCTGCCCCGAATTGAGGAGTCCCTGGACTCGTTGTGTGGAGCTCAGTGGTTTACCATCATGGACTTAGCCTCTGGCTATAATCAGGTGCCAATGGCAGAGGGAGACACACAAAACACTGCTTTCTGTACCTCATTTGGGTTATTTGAATTTAACCGAATGCCCTTTGGGTTATGTAATGCGCCGGGGAGTTTCCAGAGGCTTGTGGAGCGAATGTTTGGCGCACAGCATGGCCAGTCACTGCTACTCAACTTAGATGATGTCGTTTTCTCTTCCACTGTTGATGAACATTTA
Source organism: Gouania willdenowi (assembly GCF_900634775.1). Lineage (NCBI taxonomy): Eukaryota > Metazoa > Chordata > Actinopteri > Blenniiformes > Gobiesocidae > Gouania > Gouania willdenowi. The sequence goes on from NC_041046.1 coordinate 3,493,377, forward strand.
AAGCAGCTGGAGGTTGTGTTTAGCCTTCTGCAGCAAGAAGGACTCAAAGTGAAGTTGGAGAAATGTGATTTTTTTTAATCAGGAGGTGCAATACTTGGGACATCGCATTTCAGAAGAAGGAGTGTCAACTAATCCTGGGAAGATTTCTGCCGTGTCCAACTGGCCCCTTCCTAAAACTGTCCCTGAGCTGCAGTCCTTCATTGGCTTTGCCAGCTATTACGGAAGGTTCGTGGAAGAATTTTCCAAGCTGGCCGCCCCCCTTCATCAGCTAGTTGCAGAACTATCTGGTCCCAACAACCGGTGGGGAAGAGGAACTCACCTGGGTGACGCATGGTCGGAGGAGTGTGAGGAGAGCTTCAAGGAGCTGAAGTCCCGCCTTGTAAGTGCGCCCACCTTAGCTTTTGCTGAATTCTCTCTGCCATTTATCCTTGAAGTAGATGCCAGCCACTGTGGATTGGGAGCTGTGCTATCACAGGAGCAAGGAGGAAAAGTGAGATCCGTGGCCTATGGCAGTCGCAGCCTGCACCCTGCACAGAGAAACTATAGCTCCGTGAAGCTGGAGATGGCAGCCATGAAGTGGGCCATGGCCGACAAATTCAAGGATTACCTGTGGGCCACCGCTGTGTTGTATGGATGGACAACAATCCGCTGAGCCACCTGGACACTGCCAAGCTTGGAGCAACGGAGCAGCGCTGGGTCGCCAAGTTGTCTGCATTCGACTATAGTGTGAGGTATCGACCAGGACGAATTAACCAGAATGCGGACGCCCTCTCCAGGCAATGTAATCCTGCTGGCGGCGAGGGGATTGAGTTGGAGCGCTACCTACCTGGCACCCGGGTTCCCAATTAAATTGCAAAGAACATCTGCCAGCAGAGTGAAGAAAATGGGGTTGCTGCCTCTCGGACCCAAGGTGCTAGCAGCCTAACGACGGTCATATTTTGCCCATGGTCATAGGTCGTTTTATTAATCGGTTGGCCACCGATTCATTAAGGGGGGTAGATGTAACCAGGCGGTAGTTTCCCACCGTCATATATATACCTGAAGCTTTCTTAACCACACCCTCTGATTAGAAGGATTATAAACAGGTGTGCACGCACACGTAGCGTCTGCGTGTTCGGGGCTCCTAGGCTCTACTGTTAGGTGCTAAATGTGAGTACTAGTCTCTTCAAGCTTTTTGGTATTAATGTACTCAATAACTTATTGTTGCGCTGTCCCTGGGTGGAGTTTGCATTAAGGGGGAAATGCTGCTCTTGTGAGGCGCCCTGAGCCCCTGTGGTAACAAGGTTTCCAAGTGTGGAAGGTAGCTTTTGTCTTATTTATTCTTTATTAAGTGTAGATGTTCAGGAGGCTAATTGTTATGTTTTTTTATGCAGTTGGCCACTGCTGTTCAGATAAGCTCTCAAATCATGTTTACTAAACGTAGCACCATGCACTTTAACTGAATGAAGTGAGGTTTAGTTGATTAGTTTGATTTTGTTAATCTTTGTCTAACGTTTGGTTTGTTTTTGGTTGAGTTACTAACCTTACGTTTGTTAATATTTTCATTTTATAAACTTCACCTTGTTTGGTAAAATTTTGTTGGTATTGAAAGTTAATTATATTTTTGTATGTAAAGCTTTTAAACCATATCATGAAATAAAAATATTTTTTTTTACAATTGTTGAAGATAAATAAAAAAACATACATTTTGCTACCACTTTGGCCTCTGTTCATATTCTTGCCAGACTAATGTGGTGATATTTACTATATATATATATATGTATATATATATATATATATATAGTAATTTTTCACAAACCACAACTTAAGTAAATAAATGTTTTTAGGCTTGAAGAAAATATTGTATTTTGCCTTATTGTACTATATAGAGTGCTCCAGATTGCTTAATTTGTGTTAAAAACAAAAAAATGATTTGGGGGAGGATCCCCCTAGACAATGGATTTTGTTGTCACCTTTTTTATGTCATTGGTGTTGCATGTCTGTAATTAAAACTAGCATTAGGAGGCCACAGTGAAGGGAGAGGCGCTGGCATGGAGGTGATGACATCAGTCTGAAGGTTTAAATCAACGTAAAACAGACCAAAGCCATGTTAAAAAAGGACACTTTTTTCTAACTCTTGTCATTTTCTGAAACTTGGCAGCTCTGATGTTACTGGTACTGCTGTGCATTGTGCACATCAAAACTGGAATCGTCTTCTACTCTTAAACATGTTCATAAATGATTTCTTACCCCTTTAGCACCAAAAGAATATCTGTAATACTTGAATATCTGTAAAAGTCATGTTTTTCTATTAGCTCTGTCTGCTAGCATAGCATCTCTTCTTCACTGCTAGAATAGCTGCATGTCAAACGACCACTGGGTTACCATCTCCCTCTGCTGGTGAAACAAATATCTGATGTATATACAGTACACTGACTAAAATGGAATCTATTATGAAATAACTAATAGCTTTCACATTTTTCATGTTGTAGGCTGTCAATCACTAAAGGTTCTGAGTTTCCTGATTTTACCCTTTTTATTTGTTAATTTATTATTTTATTTTCACTAGAATTTAAGTTAAGTGAAAACAATTTATTTAAAATGTATTTTTTTTGTGTTTGTTAAAACCATCGTTCAAGATTGTGCCTTTCATAAGACTCTACATTTAAATATAGTTAATAAATGTTTTATAATAACACATAATCATAATTTGAAAAATCCTCTCATCTTTTAACATTTTAACTTTTTTTTTTTTTTTTTTTTAAACAAAAACTTGGTGGGCTCTTAGTTACTCAAGTTACTCAAAATATGAATCATGAACTACTTATGGGAAAAAAGTTTATTATTTTAATTCAAATTTGGGTGAAATATTCTTAAATGCAGCTCTGCAGGGCGGTCTCATTGTGATTACCGTAAGTGTCAGTATATTCGCACACAAGAAAACAACGTGCGGCTGATTTGACCAGACAAACGCGAACCACGGCTGGTTTGACCGCACTGAAAAATCTGTGTACCCTTCGTTCTTTGGTTATTTCGTTTCAAAACCAAAATAAAAAATAGAAAAAAATGATTGTTTTTTGTTTTGTTTTACTATTTTAAAACCAGAAACAGAAAAACGGAAAAACCAAATACAAAAAAAAATAAATTGATTGGATTGGTTTTAAAATCAAAATAACAATGCCAACCTATTATATTGTTTTGTTTGTTTGTCGTTTTTTTAAAAGCGCAGTTGATTCTATATCTATACCGGTGACAACAGTTGCAAACACTGCAGCTTCCTGGTGGATTTGTAATAGAGAATAAAAGCTCTACGTCAACTACATAAACCTCCTCGTAACGATTAAAGAGCCATTTACGCCCTGGATGAAGTAAATGCAGAAGAATTACAAATGGTAGAAAATCAGATCATTTCTGATCAATTTCAGGTAAAAAAAAAAAAGTCTTATAGCTAAGTGTGTGCAAATATGCAAACCATTGTAATATACAGTTTGAAATAGCAGACATAATATTTATAGTAGGGTGTCAAGAGGTTAAGTTGTTCACTATTTTTTTAATAGTAAAATCTAGAACAAATAAAAAAAAAGTGGATGTATTTCTGTAAGAGGTGTTAATCTGTGGAATGACTGGAAAGATCAAATAAAACAGTTCAGAACAGTCACAGCTTTCAAAAAGATGTATAAATCTACTGTAATTAAAAAACATATAAGCTCAGGATGAATAAAGTAGCAACTAATGAAAAGACTTTAATAGATCCAGAACGGATGAAATAAATTAAATGATGACATGAATTAGTTTAAAAATTTAAAAGAACCATTAAACAAAATTAAATTTACTAGGGATGCACCGAAATAAAAATTTGTGGCTGAATACAGTTAAGTTTTTCACTATTTTTTTTTTTTTTAAATAGTGCATAAATAACCTAGAATACATTTTTAGACATGTTTTTTAAAGAAAGTAAATGTTTATTGAATATTATGACATTATGACAACAAAGTTTATCATTTATATTAACTCTTTAAATAAAACAAAACATGATTAAAAAATCTAAAGTACATTAAAGGTGAGGTATGATAATAAATGACTTTCTAATGGTTTATCTACAGTGATAAACATCATTTAGCCTCATTCAGAGGAACAAAGTGTAAAAAGTTATGTTTCCTCTCTTGTTATTACATATTTTATATAAAGTCAGCTTTAAACAGGACAGTTGGATTTTACCCACGTTGGCAGGTGACGTCACCTAACACGCCTCCTAGAATGTTAGCTCCTCCCTCTCCAACTATCTAACAGCTAAAACAAACACTGCTGTTTATTATAGAATATATATTATACTTTATTACCATATATGTAAATACAAACTGCACTACTTTTTCTGCTGCTGATGGTGTTGAGAGTCACTGCTTGGAGCCACAAACCCATTGTTTACACACATCAGCTGTTAGCACTCCATGCTAATGCTACACCAGTCTATGCAGTGAGACCCGGTGTAGTGTAACGAGGAAACGATGGAGATGTTTATGTATTCATAGCTCACAGCGCTAACAACAGACTGGAATTGGAGGGTTTACGTGGTGACAGACGACGGAGAGCGTTAAGGAAAGAGTCTGGCTGTGTTTGTGTGAGGAAAGGACTGCTGCTGTGCTCCTGCAGCAACGCGCACACACTTTTCCGTCTCAAAATGCTTCACACGCTATTATTCGGCCTTGATTTTAACTCACCAAACCAAAGGCTGAATGTTGCTTTTTTTGCATTATTTGGCCACCGAACATTCGGTGCATCCCTAAGAATGATGCTTGATTTACTTTGATGTGATTTATATTGATCATGTAAATGGAAACTTAAAAACAGTTTAAAATAAAATAAATAACATCAATAAATAAAACAGTATCTTCATCTTCAAATTCTTACACATCTTAGTTTATATGAATATAATGTTTATAAAGTAGATTTTTATAGTTAATGTATATGAAAGTCTATAAAAAGTAACATGAATATAATAAAACATGATCATGTGATCAACACATGCTAATTACTCATTTCTTGCCACACATAAAACATACATATTTAACCTGTACATTGGTGGTTAAATGAATCTGTTCCCACACAATTAAAATCTGTATTTTCTTCCAGAAATAGTGTTTTTGTTGGTTTAGTTTCTTACCAGGGATTTAAAACTTAAGGTTAGTCACAGGTGGAGGAAAGTTGATGGTCTGTAGATGTTGTAGGAGGAGATGTTTTTTTTTTTTAAAGCTATAGGGAGCCATTGTATAAGAGTCAAAGGGCGACATTAGGCCCCAGAACCACAGGTTGCAGACCCCTGCTCTGGGAGAACCACAGCTGAACATCTGTCCTGGTATCATAGTCCATCAGTTCTGGTCCCTCCATGATGATTCTGATGAGGTCCTCCTCGTATGTGCTGCACGTGTACGCTCTCCGTTTGACGCCCCACATGTACTCCGTCATGATGCCTGGTGAGCTCAGTGGTCTCTACCCGTCTCAGCCCAACAGGAAACCTCAAATGGGCACAATTCAATTCAAAATGGACAATGTAGTGTTTAACTCAACATTTGAAAATAATTAATAAACATCCAGTTTTCAAAGAGCTTAAAATAAATAACTGATCATTCTGCATCACAACAGAGACATTTTCAATTCATCATCTAAACGTTCCACCTCAAAGCTAATATCACACAATATGATTGTGCCAAACCACCTCACATGAATAGAATAAAACATAAAACACAAACTCATCCCTTACTACAAAGTAGGTTCAACATAAGGTGTTACATCATAGTGTTCAGCATAGTCAGTGTACGTGTAGTTATTTCATCCTCCACAAAGCTAATGGACCTGTAGATGGAGCCACACATTTAGTGATTGCTGTTAAAGTTTGATGTCCAGTCTCTCTGGAAACAATCCCACGTGGTCCGCCTTTGGCGTGGAGGAGGCGGGGCCACAGCATTGGCTGTATGCTTAGGTGATATTTTAGACTTGACGTACTTCTATGATATACCAACTCACACTGACAATTCACGCATATGACTTTTGTTTTGTTGCGTGAACCATCTGGCAGGACTTTGAAGCTGAACTTTTCATCTAAAAGCCCTTTTTCCGTGTCCATAGCTCCGCCCTGCTCTACCTTTATCCATAAACATGTTGCTCCCTGAATTTCCAACCACGCACTGGGGCAGCCCATGTTCTTCTTTATCGGTGGTCGCCTCCATCATATTGTCACGGAGCGTGGGGAACAGGTCCAAACTAAATTAATCTCCTGCAAGTTGGCCAACGTTAATTACGCATTAAAAAAAATAGTGGTGCTAAAAGGAATTTGCATTAACGTGTTAATAACACGTCAATTTTGACAGCCCTAATTTACAGTAATATTATATTGTGTTTCTGGGTGTACAAAGGTTACAGATGTGTTCCAGTGAGTCAATATTCTTTTGATGTTTTTTTAAACAATATTTTGTAATTAATATTTCATCCCAAGGTGGTTTTTTCAATGCAGATATGATAAACAACACCAAAATCCCATATATTCACAAGTAATAGAACTTTGTAAAGCTGTGACTAAACTATAACACTGCATTTTCATTTTTTCACTTTTCCCGTTCATGACCAAATAATAATGATGTATGTTGACCATACGTTCAGTTTTACCCAGACATGTCCTGTTTTGTTTTTAATTTAAAAGAAATGTGTTCTGTCGTTTATAGATATAAAGTCAACTGCACTTTTTAAAAAAGACAAACAAGCAAAACAATATAATAGGTTGGCATTGTTATTTTGAAATACTGGTTTTTCTATTTTCCTGTTTCTGGTTTGAAATGAATTTAAAAAAAAAACAACCGTCAGTTTTTTCTATTTTTCATAGGGTTAGCCTCAGGGAAAGGAAGTGACGAGTAAAAATAATAATATTTTTAATAATAATGATAATAATGGTCAGATTTAACACTTTTATGAAAGGATAAAAACTAAACATGTCACATGTCGTGTGAAATAAATTCTGGCATAAAACTATTGTCACTATTCTTTCGTCCCAACACAATATTTTTTATTATATTTTACGTGTTCACAGACAAAGCTGGTCCCATTAGACAGTAATGTAAATATTGTGATTATTACACCAGAATATCCCATTAGTAATACTCAGTATATTAATGATTAAATCATCAAGTCTGATTTGGTTTAATTATAGGAAATCAGAGAGATATTTATCAACCATAACTTTATGTAACTCATTGTCAGATATAAAATAAACTAGATTCAGCAGAAATAAAAACACTATTGGAGTTAGTTTTGCTTTTCATGTACTTTTTATTTATTTTTCAGAAATGTATTTTATTGTAAATGAGGAAATAAAGTAAGTGCATACAGTAAAACTAATGCAGTGACCCTTATGCACAAAAATATCAGCCCATGATGAGTCAGCAGATATTGGAGCTCTATTTTTAATGTGTAAATATTTTAACTGAAGCAGATTCTAGTGATGATATATTCAATTTAATTTGTGTCTGTAAGGAACCTGTTTACACCTTTAGTTGGGAATTGTTTTATTTTTTTATTTGTCGTAATTTGCCTCAAGCCAGAGATTGTATCAACATAGAGCAAATGATCGTTTGTCATCTGATTAGTTTAATTATCTTTTCAATAATCAATGACGAGTCGACTATTAAAATAGTTTCTGTGGAAGTGTTTGATTAAGTTGGTTTTGTTGTACATTTACAGTATGTACAGCCAGTATCCGTCAGGTTTAGAGCTGCAACTATTGTTTGTAGTCGACTAATCATCAATATGTTTTTGATAAGTCTAATCACGATTATTGTTTTTGTTTTGAAGCATATGTTTTTGATATATTGATATATATATTTTAACCCACCTGTGAAAGTGACCCTGTTGTATTCTGAGCATGTTTTACACACAGGAAATAAAACAATGACAGGACAAAATAATGCATTTATAATAGTTGTATTTTCAATATGAAAAATTGTGATCACAATAAAAAAAATCAATAAATGAAACAATAGAAAGAGCATGTGGTCTTGAACAACTACTCAAAAGAGAAACACGTTGTAAAAAAGTAACAAAATATGTTGTTAACGTGCGTTTCAGGTTCTGGTGGTTTGAACTTTAAAGTCTGGATGGAAGGTCTGTTTCATCCTCAACCATAGATATTGATCTCATATCAATGACTATCATATTCAGGATGTTCTCTGTTAGTACTTTAGCCTTTTGGGGGGTTAATGAACCTCTCCTCATGACAAACTCATCCAAACGCCTTTGTTTAGGAACACTATTTTAAAAAAAGATGTATATTAGTTAACAATTTAAAGATTATATATGTTCATCACGCCCTGCGATGGACTGGTGCCCTGTCCAGGGTGTACCCCCGCCCAGCGCCCAATGAGTACCCCCGCGACCCTGTAAAACAGGAGCAAGTGGGTTTGAAAATGGATGGATGGATGGATCTGTTTATCACATTACAAATGATCAGATTAAATGACTTTGATCATATTTATTGAAGGTTTGTACATGAAAACATGACAATGCATAATTAGACCAATTAAAAGAAGGCCAGGCCCAGTCAGTCTAAACGAGTCATAGAAAGTAAGTGTTAGAATAAAGTCATCCAACAATAGGTCACATGACTGAATATCCAGTAAGAATTAGTAAAACTAAAAGGTTATTGATCTAAAAACATGACATTGACTCAATAACAGATGGTACATTAACATCACCAATAAGCTCCACCCACATTTCCACACACCCATGCCTATGGCACTATCCTACTGTACAGCCTACATCAGTTAACCCCACCCCTTTTAGTCCCTCCCACCCATATCACACAGGATTATGATAAATATGGAGACAAACCTTCTTCAGATACATTTTACTTGTTGATACTTCTTTGAGTATGTAATGCGTATCAATAAACCATAAGAAAGATGACGGTGCCTCAGTGTAAGGCTGTGCCTGTGTTTTCACCGTGTCAGAATGGTCTAAGGCTCCTGACTCAAGGATTCTTCCTTCTGCTGTCGTGGGTTGGAACCCACATTTTTTTATATGCTTTTTCACTTTAACATATTTAACACAGCAAATTCCACCTTTAAAAATACATATCTGACAAAATTTTAGGGTATTTCCTGGGTTTGGGTTAAAATTCTGGTTAGGGCTAATATAAAATGGTTAGCGGGGTAGCTAAAAATAAATATGAGCTAAAATAAAAGTGACGGAACTTTAAGTCAAGTGGTGCATCTATCGAGTGACCTAAACTGGCCAATGAGGGGCGCTGCGTACTGATAGACTGCTGGGTAATGGACCCTTATTACGTACTGATAACCACTGCAAGGCCTGGGAGATTATATGATCGTGATTCATGATCGCAAGAAACTTTCAGGTCGATTACGGTGATCAGCTGCGAGCATATTTACTCGATCACACATGGTGGAAATGTGTGTGGTTGTAAGACACAAACTATAATAGTACTTCATAAAGAGGAAGAAGGCGGCCATGTGTGTTAAAACAGCCAATCAGAGTCGACCTTTTCCTGCTATACTTCTGCCTATAAGTTGCCGGAGATGTAAACAGAACGAGCGAGGAGATAAACAGATGTCAGCCATGACTTGGAGTTATCCTCTGAAGATGAGGCTATTATTGCGAAAAAGTTACTCAACATCAGTTGTGTGGCGGTGGTTTGGTATCTCCAAAGTGACGTGGAGCAAATTAAGTCGATGTGCAAGGTATGTCGGCAGTCAGTGCCGTCAAAAACAACGTATTTATTTAATCATTTGAAGAAGTATCACCCAGGTGATTATACGGAAAGCATGAAAACGCTAGCTTAGTCTGCACAGTCTGCCACTGCTGCTAGCACACGTAGCATTAGCAGTTTAGCCACAACTACTAGTGGTGCGATTCCGATGCTTTATTGATTTGTGCTTATCGAACCGTTTTTTTTATCGATTCTCTGATCGATTTCCAAATAGGCTGAAAAACATGTAATACATGAGTACAGAAAAGAATACAACTAGGTTTATTAAAATAAAAATCAGGTTTATTAATATAACTCTTAATTATTCACCACTGAGAATAACAGTATCTAGATGATACATTAACAATACTCAAATGAGTAAAATGAGTCCAGTGGCTATTGGCTTAGGATCATAAAATAACCACATTTTATCATTATCACACATTAGCCAACATATAAACCTGTTGGAGTATGTTCTCAATCAGCCTTGTCTGTGTGATGTTATATGTTTCTTTTAGCACTTTATTTTGATAGGCACGGAACGTGGTTCTAGATCCTGCTGAGTGTGTTTTTACTTCCTTTGTTTTGTGAGTATTTCCGGTTCCGTTTGAGCGGGAAGATGTTTTAGTTTACTTCCGTTATGTTCTGATGAGGATGCCAGAACTAAGTTGAGAATAAAGACTACTCAAACGAGAAACGTGTGGTTCACTGAAAGAATGAGCAACGAGGCTGAACACGCAACAGGTTATGGGCCCAGGCACAGCACAGGAGGCCGATGGCACAGACTGGTTTTCGACGGAGACGAAAACCACTACGAAATATGGGAGGTAAAATTCCTTGCTTACTTGAGAACGCTGGGATTAAAAGATACCATCCTATCGGCTGATAACCCAGACCGAGAGAAAAACGAGGAGTGCTATGCAGAGCTAATACAGTTCCTCGACGATAAAAGCCTGTCGTTGGTGATGAGAGATGCTGCAGATAACGGCCGGAAAGCGCTCCATATACTACGCGGCCATTACGCCAGCCACGGTAAACCGAGAATCATCGCTCTTTACACAGAGCTCACCTCCCTGTTAAAAGACCCTGGGGAAACAGTGACAGATTATATTTTACGTGCTGAAAAAGCAGCAACGTCTCTGAGAAATGCAAATGAGGTGATAAGTGACGGACTGATCATAGCAATGATCCTAAAGGGGCTTCCGGAGTCATACAAGCCTTTTGCTATTCACACAACTCAGAGCAGTGAAGAATTAACATTTATCCAGTTTAAAAGCAGACTGAGAAGCTACGAAGAGACAGAAAAGTTTGAAAACAAACTGAAGTCAGACAATGTGATGAAAGTAGACATGACAGCTGTAACCTGCTACAATTGTGGAAATCGTGGGCATATGGCGAGAGACTGCCGTCAAAAGAGTACACCAAAATGGTGTAACTACCACAGAAGCACAACCCACAGTGATGAGACATGCAGAAGAAGAGCCAAACGGAAGGACGACGCCAAGCAGACTTCAGAGAAGCAGGACAACTACGAGGAGGATCAGACGATGGTATTCAAAGCCAGCCAGGATCTTCTACCTGATAACATCAAACTTAATGGCATCATGGTGGACTGTGGAGCCACATCACATATCATTACAGATGAGGAGCAGTTCACACAATTTGACAAGACCTTCGACCCAAATAAGCACTTTATGGAGTTGGCGGATGGAAGCAAGATGAACAATGTTGCACTGAAGCGGGGTGATGCACTGATTAAGCTGCTGAACTCTGAGGGGAAGTATGTTAGAGTCACTCTTAAAAATGCTTTGCTAATCCCATCCTATCCACAGAGCATTTTTTCAGTGCAAGCAGCTACAGCCCATGGAGCCAGTGTGACCTTCATGGAAGGACAAAATGAACTCCTGTGTAAGGATGGAACTGTGTTCCCAATCGAGGTACATGAGAGACTGTATTATCTGAAAAATAACAATGAAAAATGCATTGAGAGGCATTTTACTGATGTGATCTGTGATGATAAAGTTAAACTAGCCTGTGATGTCAAAACATGGCATCAAATATTAGGACACTGTAATGTAAATGATGTTCTGAACTTACAAAATGTCGTTGAGGGCATGAAAGTCACTGACAACAGTAAAATAGAGTGTGACATATGCACAGAAGGAAAATTCATTAACAGCAGAAACAAAGAATCAGATGTTAAAGCTGGAGCACCACTACAGTTAGTCCATACGGACTTATCAGGCCCCATTGATCCTGCAGGCTTAGAGGGACACAGATATGCAATTTGTTTTACTGATGATTTCTCTGGATTAGCGACTGTCTATTTTCTGAAAAACAAGAGTGATACAACTAAAGCAACACAGAAATTTCTAGCTGACTGTGCACCTTATGGCAATGTTAAGTGCATTAGATCGGACAACGGTACTGAATACACAAGTGATTCATTTCAAACACTGCTCAGAGAAAAGGGTATCAGACACGAGACCTCATCACCATACTCCCCACATCAAAATGGAACAGCAGAAAGACAGTGGAGGACGCTATTTGAGATGGGAAGGTGCATGTTGTTAGAAAAGGGTTTGCCAAAAGAACTATGGCCTTATGCAGTACAGTGCGCTGCCCACATTCGCAACAGGTGCTACAATAACCGAACTAAAAGTACCCCATATTACATGATGACTGGAAGAAAACCTAATCTGTCTAAAATGTGGATTTTTGGATCAAACTGTTACACTTACAATGACAATCACAAGAAATTAGACTCAAAAGGGGAAAAAGGAATGTTTGTAGGATACAGCAAAAACAGCCCAGCCTACTTAGTGTATCACCCACAGACAAGAAAAGTGTCCAGACACAGACTAGTGAAGTTCATTAAAGAAAATGGCGTTAATCAACAAACACAGACAAATGAGTGGGAAGTAGAAACCCAGGAAAAACAGACAGACAAAAGACACGTTGAGACTCTGTTAATCCAAGGCATCACTGAAAACATCAATGCAGGTGAAGATGAGGAAAACACTCTAGATGAAACACAAAATGAGAATTTTTCTGATAACATGATAAGAAATAAAAATGAAGATGAGGAAAACAAAACAAAACAAAATGACCGGTATCCGAAAAGAGAGAAAAGACCACCAAAATACTTTGAGGATTACGTACCAGATTCCAAAATCAAAGATGTAACACAAATAACTGTTGATTTTTGTTACAGGGCTGTGTGCGGTATCCCTCAAACATTCAGTGAGGCTCAAAAATCAACACAATCAGAAAGATGGAAACAAGCAATGACAGAAGAGATAAACTCACTTAAAGAAAATGATACATTTGAACTGAGCATTTTACCAAAAGGTAGAAACACAGTGGGAGGAAAGTGGGTTTATACCATCAAAGAAAATGAAGAGAAAGAAAAGATCTTCAAAGCTAGATATGTAGCAAAGGGCTACAGCCAAACAGAAGGTATAGATTACCACGAAACCTTTGCACCAACAGCAAACATCACATCTGTGAGAGTGTTAATGCAGTTAGCAGTTCAAAACAACCTTAAAGTACATCAGATGGATGTCAAAACAGCTTTCTTGCACGCTCCAATTGATGAAGAAATTTACATAGAACAGCCAGAGGGCTATGAAGAACACACAGGAACAGGAGAGAAGTATGTGTACAAATTAAAGAAATCCCTGTATGGGTTAAAACAATCAGGAAGAAACTGGTACAAACTTTTAAATGACCATCTCGAACAAAACGATTTTGAAAGGAATCCTGCTGATCATTGTGTTTACAGAAAACAAACAGAAAATGCCAGTGTTATTGTTCTCATTTGGGTGGATGATTTGATCATTGCTGCAAGCAGCATTGATTTTTTGAACAATTTCAAAGAAACGATGAGATCCAAATTTAACATGAAAGATTTGGGCAAAATAAATTATTTTTTAGGTATACATTTTAAGCAAGAAGAAGATGAAATTAAAATGAGCCAAAAGAAATACGTCCTGAAAGTGTTGGAAAAATACAGAATGTCAGATTCCAAACCGAGATCCACCCCATGTGAGCAAAGTGCTAATTTAAATGAAAATAATGGGGATGACAAAACAAACACTGTAAATCCTACACACTATCGTGAGATAGTAGGTAGTCTGATTTATGCAATGACCTGCACCAGACCAGACATCAGTTGGGTAGTGAGTAAACTATCCCAAACATTAGCTAAACCTGCGACAGAAGACCTGGTGAATGCTAAACATGTTTTAAGATACCTCAAAGGTACATGTGACTATGAGCTAACATTCAAGAAAAACAACGAAGACTTGAACCTCATTGCATACAGTGACTCGGACTGGGCATCCTCAGTTGAGGACAGACGCAGCACCACAGGCTATTGTTTTAGCTTAACATCACAAGGTCCAGCTATTTCTTGGAAATCCAGGAAACAGCCAACTGTAGCTCTTTCCACATGTGAGGCTGAGTACATTGCTTTGACAGCCACTACTCAAGAAAGCATGTATCTAACCCAACTGTTAAATGGCATTGACAACAAAAAGTACAGCTGTACAAAAATCCATGGTGATAATCAAGGGGCAATCGCATTGTGTAAAAATCCTGTGAACAGACAGAGATCTAAACATATTGATGTAAAGTACCATTTCATACGTGATGCGTTGAAAGAAGGGAAAATCAATGTGATGTACTGTCCATCTGAAAACATGGTTGCCGACATCCTTACCAAACCTGCACCCAAAGCTAAGTTTGTTAAATTCAAAAAATGGTTCTTTGGACACTAAATACTGTGAAGCAAGGATGATGAGAACAAGGGGGAGTGTTGGAGTATGTTCTCAATCAGCCTTGTCTGTGTGATGTTATATGTTTCTTTTAGCACTTTATTTTGATAGGCACGGAACGTGGTTCTAGATCCTGCTGAGTGTGTTTTTACTTCCTTTGTTTTGTGAGTATTTCCGGTTCCGTTTGAGCGGGAAGATGTTTTAGTTTACTTCCGTTATGTTCTGATGAGGATGCCAGAACTAAGTTGAGAATAAAGACTACTCAAACGAGAAACGTGTGGTTCACTGAAAGAATGAGCAACGAGGCTGAACACGCAACAAAACCCCTTAACTGCTGAAACCAACAGGCTGCTTTTATTGTGAAATATGCAGGTATTGTAGAAAACCCCCTGAGGTCGGTGTCGTTTGGACTGTTCCATGTTCCCCTGTTGCAATGGTACATTCCACTCCACCTGTTTAAGCCTGGACTAGTTTCTCTTTGTGACGTTGTTGTTACATGTGCTGCGTCTGTGTGCGTCAATAATAAGTACTCCTTTGCATCGACTGCAGCCTCAATAGTTGAGTGCAGTACATTAATACATCCAAGAGGGGGCGCCATTGGCCCTCAGACCGCTGGCCTGTTCAGGGTGCATTAGTTTGCCTGTTGGTTTGTTACCTGCATTCAACCATATCCTAATTATGTTTACCTCCTTTCTACTGTTTCCAGAAAGACCACACACACACACACACACACACACACACACACACACACACACATGTAACCACTGCAAGAGTTCATTAAAGAAGTCTGGAATTACATCAAAGGCTTCTTCATCGTTGATGTTCCAGTTCCTTCTGACAGAGGATAAGAAAATAACTGTCATCCACCCAGACATTAAAACATGTTCTAAACAGGTCTGATACTACATCCTGTCTACTAACCACTAGAATAACTGCTCAAACATGAACCATCCTAACACTACGTTATAAGTACATAAAGAAACATGTTTTTAACTAGACATGACGTATGTAGAACTGACGTAGTGAGTCAGGTGTGCTATCATGAACACACACACACACACACACACACACACACACACACACACACACACACACACACCGCTGTGGCTTTCATTCACATTAACTAACCAAACTATATCATAATGACTATGACAAACTACTGTATATAAGAGCTGGTAATCACACTTTCATTTATGCACAAATAACTTCTAGTTAAGTTATAATTTCACCGCTGAAGACACTAGTCAGCTCGTCAACAGCTTTCTGCGTAACACCCATTTAGAATGTGATTCTGATGTGATGTGAGTAAACTCACCTCTGGTGTGAACAGCAGTGAATAACATATTCCTCACTCATCAATCATAGATAAAGGAGACCTCCATAAACAACCGTATTTATTTATCTTTAACTTTGGGGCCTTTTCTACAGTGTGTGTGTGTGTGTGTGTGTGTGTGAGATATGGTGCCGTTGCACACAGTCATGGAGACAGAGGAGGAAGTGAACTCCATGACCCGTGATTTAAAAGAAGTTTGGGAACACGGGAATAATTTTAAATAACCATGAAATATTAACATAAATAACATTTTTAATATTTACCTTTTTAAACCCAAACAAACTGCGACACAGTGACGTCATGAACCTGGAAACGGAAGTAGCCGCTTATTACAGAGAGTGACGTAATCTTAAAATGAATGTTTTAAACATTTTTCAACACCAAATTACTCCAAATTAACAAATGAATGTGGTGTTTGGAACCTGTTGACAAAGTTTCAGATCAAACTCATACTGCGTCGGGGAGATATTCACTCCACACACACACACACACACACACACACACACACACACACACACACACACACACACACACACACACACACACACACACACACACAGATGTTTGTTTATTTTACTTTTAAATGTGACCAGCAATGACTTGTTTTAAGATTCACTAAACAATTGAAATTATTTATTTTAATTGTATTTTTTTGTGTTTGTTAAAACAGTATTTCAAAATTGTGTCTTTTTGTAAGACTCTGCGTTTAAGTATTGTTAATAAATGGCTTATAATAACACATAATAGTCATAATTTCAAAATTCCTCAACTTTAAACATGGGCTTCTCTACCACCAGGCGTAGCATGTTATCTGGGGAAACCCTGAATATGAATGAGAAAGACAGAGCATAGTTTTCATTGTTCTCACTAAACACTACATTTTTCAGACGTCACACTTCACTGCTACAGCAGTCCCAGTGCTTGGGGCCGTAACACTAGCAGAGGAGCTAGCACCGCCGAGACGCTACTGGAAAGAAAAGTAAAGATAGCAGGAACAAGGAGAGGAAATAGAGCAGTAGAAGGCACCGTCACCACTGTCTCTCACAGGTAACCCTGCAGAGAACAAAGCTTTGTGCTCTATATAGTGGCCTCACAGCATCACAGACTGTCACCTAAAAAAGAGGGCTAACGTTATACAGAGCTAGCAAACACTCCGTTACACGCCATGAAGACTGAACAGGAAGTGCCACAAGTTCCAGTGGATGCTGAAATGAAAATGATCCTTCCTGACAAAAGTCTCCACCATTACACCAGTAAACAATTAGGTTCCCAATCTGTTCCAAATACGGATCCAGCAGAAAAACCAGTGCTGGCTGCCTTCATGCCCAAAGTTCATCTGCACAGATTACAGCTCCAGCAGCCGTCAGTCACTGATTGTGTTTTCAGTGAGAGGAAGAATGTGGAGCAGCTGCTCCCAGAGCGTCTCCACATAAAGGAGGAACCAGAGACGTTCAGTGAAGGTCAGGAGGAAAAGCAGCTTTGTGTGCAGCAGGAGACAAACAGTGCTGCTTGTCCTGTTAAATGTGAAGATGAAGATGAAGAGGAGAAGCCTCAGGCCTCCCAGCTCCACTGGAGACCACAAACACAAATGAACATGAAGGAGGAACCTTCAACCTGCACTTTAAATGGATTAATGACAAGACAAAGTGTGGGAATGAACAGCAAAGGACCAGAAACAGCCCAGAACCCAGATCATAGCAGTTTAGTTCTACAAGGTCCTGATGGAACAGAAACAGACTTGTCTCAGACTGAACATAATAGTGATGATGATGATGATGAAGACTCTGATTGTTGGCTGAAACCTGTGTCAGAGTCTGAAACTGAAGCTGAAACTGAAGCTGACTTTGACTTCACTAGGAAAAAGGCAAAAATGTGTGACTCAAGTAAAAATGCTGAAATGGTATGTAAAGCTTCTAAAACACACATTAGTTCATTTCAACAGATTTGTTCAAAGAAGAAGGTTCAGGTAAAAATAACATCTGAATGTGTGGGTGGTGAGAAAGCATCACTCAGTTCAGCTTCAAAACTGAAAAACCACACAGTACAGAAACCCATTCTGTGTGATATTTGTGGAAAATGTTTTAACCAAAAGGCTTCACTGAAAGCACACATGAGAATCCACACAGGAGAGAAACCATTCAAATGTGATGTTTGTAGTAAATGTTTTCATCACCTTCACAAACATAATCTACTTCTGAGAAAAAACTAGTGGACGTGATGTTTAGGAGGTTGAAGTGTGAAGTGAACTTTGAGTTCTTTTTCATAACATTCCTTTTGATGTCTCACGATGGGATATATGCCTTGGTGTCTTTCCTCAGAAGCCCATTATCATTACGCCAATACTGATTGGCTGGTGAAATGTATGAATTCACGGCAGGTTGTCCCACCTACTATAAGTAGAGTGGGCGGATGATACCGCGCCAATCAAAAACCTCTTCTTACTCGGAGCCATTTCACATCTGCAGCAGCTTAACTGTCCACTGATGGAACCTCTTTTGGATTCTGTCTCCAGACTCTGCTTTTGGACGCTTTTTGCTCTCGACCACATCAGGTCGACCAGTGCTTCTTTGTTTTCCACGCTCGGTACAGCACGCCGACCGCTAACACCTGTTTTCGGCTCGGTTCACCACTTCCTCGACGCCGCACCAAGGCTGTCGAGTCCGGGACTTAACACTCTAGTTAAGGTCCAAGTTACAACACCGCCCTCACCACCCCACCACAGTCGCCTGGAACTACATGGTGGTTCCCCAGCTAGCTTAGTGGCTACCCACCACTTACCAAGCTTGCTGCCAACTTCCTTCTGCCTGTACACCAGCACAAATGGAAAATGGAGAACAAGGCCCTACACACCAGGGGATCTAGAGGCTTGCCTCTGCGGCAACAAGATATCTGCTAAGACACACACCAGGTCTGCTCAGGGTGCCTCTGGCTGCACTGTTTTCACGGTAAAGAGCCTTTGTAGACGGCTGGTACGCCAAGCCAGCCTGTCTCAACAGGAGTCGTATCTTCCTCCTCACGGCACCACCATCACGACGGAGATGGAAAAGGGGTCCTGTGTGGAGCCCGTGGTGAGGCTCGGTTCTAGCTCGGGCTCCTAGCTCAACCTCGCCACCGTTCCTCCACTAGAGGAAGACATCCTGGACCTGGACTGTGGGGATGGCAAAGATTTCACCTCTGAGCTCCTCATCTCAGATGACAAATAATAAGATTACATTTTTGTCACTGCAGCCTCGGCCCCGCTGAGACGGCAGGGCATCGGCTTGGCCACATATCTGGACGACTGGTTGCTTTTGGCATAGTTGGAGACAGAGGCCAGAGCACACACACGTATCCTGATATGTCACCTAGATGACCTGGGTTTCATGATAAACGCGGAAAAAAGCATTTTGGAACCGGTACAGGAGTGCATTCGAAACCTTCGAAACATGTCTCGCTTTTCCAACCTGGAAAGTCTGTCCAATTCAGATTGTCTTTAGTTGCTCTGGTTGATGGGTTAGGGCCATCCTTGTGACCTGCTTCGGCTGCCTCCACATGCACGAAGGGTGTTGGTCACACCAGAGCGCGCCAGGGCTCTGCGCCACTGGTGTGCCCCGTTTTTCCTGACGCTAGGTGTCCAGCAAAGTGGTCACCACAGACGCCAGCCTGACGAAATGGGGTGAGATGCTCAAGGGCCAATCTGTGAGGGTTTAGTGGGATGTGAGCCACCAGAGTGCTCAATTATTTGGAGGTTTCAGCTGTTTCTCTTGCTGAGGCGTGGATGTTGGCGGGGGGCCTTGGGGTTGGGGTCGGTGGCTGTCTCTCGGTTTAGGATCTTGGGGACATCTGGGGGGTTGCTCGGACGTGTTGTGGTGGCCTGGGGCTCCTTGGCTCCCACATCTTCTGCTGGCCTGGCTGCATCTTCGAGTCCGGAGTTCGGATCCACTTGGGTTTGCAGTAGCAGTTCTTGCACAAACAATGGTCATGGATGCACTGGCCTGGGGCTGTGGAATAAACTGGTAGTGGGCTTAACTTTAGACACGTTTAGTGTTGTGTTCAAGACCACACCATCCGAGACCAAGACTTGCCCGAGACCAGAATGCACTGAGACCAAGACTTGCCCGAGACCAGAATGCACTGAGACCAAGACAAGACCAAGACCATAAACATTTTTTTTTCAATTTAAAAAAATATATAAATAAATAAAATTATGACAAGGTTCAACAGTTAAATAACATTCTCTTTAATTTTAGTTTATTTTAAATACATTTGACAGACAGAAAAGGTGTCTGCAAAAAATTAACTAAAATATTAAAACTACTACTGCTACTGATAAATTCACAATTATTCTACATTTTTGAAAACAATATTTTTATGTCAGCTGAATGTACAGCAAGTGTTTAAAAGTATTTCTACCAATAAATAATGATTCTGATTCTGATTCTTTCAGTTGTGCAGGTTTAACAGGTCAGAGATTTAATAAGATCATTATTTAGTTTGAAAAAGCCTTTACACAGGTTATTTTTATTAATTCACTTAGTTGATATAGTTTAATTTGGTTACTGTAATGTAACTAGAATATTTAATTAACAAAGGTTTCCAACTGTAACTGTAAAAGTGAAACTTTCTGAAATAAAACTACAAACAAGTTGTCATCAGTGTAAAAAACATAGATCTACAGGTAGATGTGAAACTAAATAAAACAAACCCTGGAACAGTCATGTGACAAATTAATCAATTGTTCTTGTTGAGAATTATTATTATTATGGATACAGTGGAAACAGAAACTATAAAAAATAATTATATTGTGAACCTGTTTATATTGTAGGGAACATATTATATACATACATGTAATTGGAGTCTAAAGACACAAAAAAACACCACTTTATGAAGATAATAAACTAATATAAGACCTCTTTACAGTTATTTGACTCATTCTGTGCTAGTGCAACTCTGCGGCGATGACGCGCTGGTGACGACATAATCCAAGATGGCGGCGGCCTGGACTACAGCAACACTATGTAATAAAAGCCTTAAAAGACATGGATATAATGAAAAGAGTGGATGGACAGAGACAGAGAGAAGTTTAAAAATAGCAGGAATTAGTGCTGGTCTCAAACGGTCTTGACGGAAAATCCCGAGTCCGGGACAAGACCGAGTCCAAATGCTTCAGAGTCCGAGACGAGACCAAGACCTTTAAAATTTGGTCTCGAGACCAAGACCGGTCTTGACCACCACAACACTAGACACGTTGATCCTAAATACCTGTTTTAGGTTTTACCACTCACTACTTCCCTCTGTCCACAGACACCACCATTATACCTAAGCTTCACACTGGTCACCTGACTGGATTGATTACACAACATAATAAGCACAATATATGATAATATAACATCACATCTCACCTATTCCCTGCCCTTTCCATTTCCTACCCCGACTCCATCTTCCCTGTTCCCTTCCCCCTCACCCAGGTGTAACACTTCCCTCTTTTTATATTCTCTCTTTAATAAAGTGTTTCTTACCCTTCCTTAGGGAGGGCTGGTGATGGTCACAATTATGCAATAAAATACATTAATTCATTTAATTGGAATAACTATACGTGCATTGCTGTCTTTAAAAAGATTACACTTCTTGTAGTGTTGACCTTTGACATCATGTACAATGGCAGCTATTCCTGCGCGTCATGTGGGCTTTGGGGATAAAACTGCGAGTCAGCATCCGCTGATCGTTAGTTTTATGAAAGGATCACGCAGGCTCCTCCCAGTTTCCAGGCCGCTGGTGCCACCATGCGATTTGACTGTGGTTCTGGAGAGACTTAAACGTCCTCCCTTTGAACCAATGGGATGAGCAGACGAAGTTTGTGTCCCTGAAAACAGTGTTTACTACTGGCTTTGACGTCAGCGTGTCAGTGACATCCATGCACTATTAGTGCACACGTCTTGTGTTCAATTCTTCACGGGTGATTTGAGGATGGTGCTGAGGCCCAACCCTGTGTTTGTGCTAAAGGTGTTGGGCGCTAGTTCTCCCATTGACCTCACTGCCTTTTCTGCCTCACAGGGTGAGCAGCAGCCTCATTTGTTGTGTTCGGTACGTGTGTTGCACGCCTACATGGATGTGACGGGGCTTCAGGAGGAGCAATCAGCTCTTTGTCTCCGCCCCACAAGGGGAAGCCTGTTACTAAGCAACGCCTGTCACACTGGATGGTGAAAGCGATTGATTTGGCTTTTACGAGTTAGGGTCTGCAGCAGAGCCCAGCTGCAGACCTTAGTGCCACTTTGATAATCAGAGGCTGTTTGTCTTAAAGACACAGTGCTACAGAATATTTTCATACTCATGTGTGACAAACAGCCCTGTCTGTAAACACAGCTCAAATCATACAATACAATCAGATAAATGTAGGCCTTAAAATCTTATCTCCTGATCTAAAACATGCTTTTCATGCTTGAATTATAACAGGTTTTTTTTTTCAACTGCATGAGCTCCACAAGCTGAGGCAGGACCACACGGAGGAAAACCAGGTGATAGGTGTGGAAGTAAAACAGAACCAATACATTTTCTATTCACTGAACCAATCATGGAGTCACTTAAGCAGCACATTTTATAAGAAAATTGGGGGAAAGACCCCCAATAACCCTATAAACACTTGTATTACCCACAGAAACTATGAGAAGGATTTATTAAGGTGAAAAAGTTACTTAGTTTTGCTTTTACACTTGCAGTGTTCAGACTGACTATTACTATTAGTTTCTTCAGATGATCTATTGATGTAAAATACAATAATAACAGTAGAACAAAGCTTTTATTTTTATAAGGCTGACCTAACGTGGCCTATTTTTTTTCAAATAGATGAAATGGAAAATCTTTCTATTGTTCGTCATCACATTGATATTAGTCGCAAGGGTTAATTTTGATACCATTAGATTGTAATAACAGTCATAATTGAATGTGTTTATAATAATGGTAAATAACAATGCCAACATATTATATTGTTTTGTTTGTTTGTCTTTTTTAAAAAGTCCAGTTGATTCTATATCTATTCTGGGAAAAATCTGGTTTTGAAAAAAAATAACCAAATAAGAATGGTACAGTTTTGTTTTTCTGTTTATGAGCCAAGTCGGAACCATTACAGTCATCTTGGAAGATTAATTGTTACATACAACTTACAAGAAAACACATGGCACTGTCCTTGTGCAAAACCAAAAGTGTCATGTGTACACCAAAACATTTCTGAATGGAACTTGTTTCAGATTGATTCAAACCTTTTTAAAACAGTGTCAGCTACACCATCCACACCTGAAAGACCTCCAACAAGAACAAGACTCTCTTCAACCTGATGCTGAGAAAACGCTTATAGAGGAGGTAGAATTCAAACTGTAAAGCCCCATAGGTGCTAAGATGAATATTAAAGTGTGTATTTATGTCATATTAAAGGCATATTTCCTTTTTTTACATAGATGAATGCACAGCAATGGATTGTGGGGGATGTTGACACCTAGGACCAAGCTTTGGAGGTCACTACCAAACCTGGAGCAGATCACCACCACCCGCTGCCTCAGCTGGTTTAGAGCCATCCTCTGACCCTTCCCACCCTGAATAAAAATAACCATCATCCCATGACTCAAACTCAATAATCCTCATCAAATACCCATATATTGTGTGTATGGTCATATATACAGTTTGCTGAGTAGCTTTAAGTGTGTTTTATGCCATTCTTGATGTGTACAATGACAATAAAAGCTTTTATTCTTTTTTTTCTTCTTCCCACTGATGCTTGTTTATTTGAAAGTGACTTATTATTTTAGTTGCTTTTTATAAATAGTGTTGAATTGAAATTGAATTAAGGTTACTTAAAACCAAACAGATGTCCTTAAGTGTTTACAGCCCATTGTTCTTGTTTAATATTATTTATCTTACATAACTCAGTTTGTACTTTTTTAGACTAAATATTGCCTTTTGTCAACCACTTATTTGTGTCTTTAGTTAGAAAATTATTCTCCATATTACTTTCTTATAACTTAAACAATACTTGTTTGATACTTTGAAACAAAATTGTCCTCAATGATTTTTGTAACATTTACTGTTAGTGCTCGCCAAGGTAAGTTTTAGTGCTTCTAATGTAAATGTATTTGTATCTGGCATTGTATACTTAATAGGTTAATAACAGTATGCTTATTCATAACTAACAAAATCTGCATTTCATATTTTACTGATGTCCTCAATATCAGATTTACGACATATAGCAGATAATATATACCTTTAGGCGTACTTTTACTAGATCTGTGCTTTTACTTAATGACTATTTGATTCTCAAGCCATGTGATTCTGTATATGTTAAATATTTCTTGTGTAGTTTTACTACAGATGAGCATGAATTGCAAGCACATGAAACATTATCCTAGTAGAACCTTAAACTTGCAGTTTTTAAAAAGTAAGAATACGCAAATCACAAACAAATTCACAAAAAATGATATATATACCATACATAACAGTTATGAAATATTTTACCTTTATGTATTGTACTTAATATTTTAAGGTATTCACAATGCTATGAATCATTAAACATTTACTTTATCCCATTTTTAAGGTTAAAACAAGGAGGCTGTGATGGGGCTGCAGCACAAATAAAACGATTGTGTCTCATTTACGCAAATGCTGATCAATTTATATGTTATTGTTTTTTCAATGTAACACTGCTGAGGAATCCAGTTAACAAATTTATTAAAACGTAGAAAAACTTTCCTGAAGTGCCTAGCCAACTATGCTATCGGTTTTATTTTGTATTTTTTAGACTTCATTTCCTGATGTCACTTCCGGAGCTCAGTGAGCAGCAGGTCTGCAGCTGGTTTACCCACATCCTGGGCCTTGTTCAGGGGAGTGTTTGTTCAGGACATTTGTGCGACAGCAAGTTGGTCCTCGTCCCTCACTTTGTCCATTTCTATAGGCTGGATGTGCGTGGCACGAGCGGTTCTGTCCTGATTGGTACCATGCTTGCCCTGTGGGCTGGTGTACACGTGATAAGCTGCTGATGATTGTCTGCTATACGGGAGCTACGACATCCCATAGTGAGATATCAAAACGAATGTTATGAAAGACAACTATTGGTTATATACATAACCCCACTTCTATGAGTAATATGAGTGAGAAGTCTCACCAGACCGCCCTTCCTGCTCGCTGAGTAATAAGAGATTTGCTTATTGAATGGTGCTGCATTGTCCGCCCACTCTACTTATAATAGGCAGAACTAATTGCGTGATGAGATAGAGCTTCTGAGATGTGACGCGGAGGCGTATATCCCATAGTGAGACATCTCACTCATATTACTCAGAGAACACTGTGGTCAAGCCAGCCTGCACTCCAAAATCCTCGGTCATTCTAGCTGCCAGCCAATTTGCGGTGCCTGTTTATAGATAATTTTACGGTAATGCAGTCGGAGGATGGACTTCATGACTTATGAAGGCAGTCTGCAATTTCACACGGATTCAATCAATCGGTCAGTCTGTTAATTGATTGATGAATTTAAGGAATTAATTGATGATTTACAGAATTATTATTACCATTTTAATTCTGTAGCACAATAAAAAAAAAACACGCACTTCCCTTTTACTTGAGGCAGTGTGCAGGATCAAAAGGTCCAAAAATGCTAAGAAGAAAAGAAGGTCCGCACAACTGCGTAGTTAGCTCCCAATTTCAGTTTTTTCAGTGTATATCAATAATCAATGAATTTACTCATTAAATGTTCAATTAATTAATAAGTCAGCCATGTCCAAACTATTCCACAATGGGCCGACGTGACTTTCTTTTCAACCAAGTAGCAGCACATCAGACTTGTAAAATGTTCATAGGTCGGTGCTTTTATTTTGAAGTCTTTCCTCAGACCATACTGTAATCAATAAACAGGCACAAACAGGATTTTGGAGGCTGGTTTGACCGCAGTCAGAGAACCGGGGTTATGTAAATAACCTATAGTTTTATAAGTTAGTTTTTTTAAGAAGTTAACAGATTTATGCTGAGTTGTGGCAATTTGTATTCACAACTGTATGACTGTAAACATTTTGTGTTTTACCTTTGAATATTAAAGCCTCATTTGTGTTCCATAATAAAAGCTTGCTCTTTTTTATACTTACACTTCTGTAGTGTATTGGTGTTTTTATTGCTAAAAAAAGTGCTAAGCTTTATGGACTTCTTTAAAAACTGAAAATGTTGTAATATTTGTCAGAGGTAGAAATAATTCCACATTGTTGTCCTTTTGCATCAATGTCTGCACTTCCAGCTGATGTACAGTACATATGTACAGTATGTGTATAACTCCAGCGGTGTTTAAAGGCCAAATGCTAACAATGGTGTCCCTGTCCTAATATTTACTGACTTCACTAGAAATCAGAAGCTTAAAGCTACTGTACACACTGGACATTGTTCAGTCATTGTTAGCTTAATGAAAGCACACACACATATATTAACCACTGTTTACCAACCACTTAAAAACAATGTGTGTTCCAATATTACTGCAGGTCCCACATAATACCTAATTAGGGGGCCAAGCCCGCGGGGCCTTTGGGAAAAGTGTTGCTGCAGGCTAAATCGTGCAAGGTGCCTCTAGGGGGCGCTGCAAATATGGAAAATTTATATCTCTTAAATGGCAAGACCGATCTTTACCAAACTTAGTGGGTATCACCTTGGGGCCCTCCTGAGGCTGTATCTTGAAGTTATTCGCGATGGGTCAAAGTGGGCGTGGCTTAATACAACATAAATTATAAATAAACTAACATTTATTTCAGCTGGAGTATAATGTTGAGGGCTGTGAAATGTACAGGATATATATAGAAGAGCACACAGATCACCCATACCAAAAAGTGTACCACTAGGTGGTGCTATAATGGGTGCAAACACGTTTTATCTTGTAACTTTAACATTTTAAATCACAATCTTATGAACTTCATATTCACCTATTTACTGCAAATGGCACGTTGGCCTGTGTTCTGACACTCGCCACAAGCCCGTCATCCTCTGTGACGTACTTCCATGGGTTCCGTGGAACCTGGGGGCCGAGTGGAAGGCTTGGCCCCCTTTCATAACTGTTTGCAGTTGATGTATATTGACTGCTTAACATGATATTCATTTATGCTATACACCTTTTCACTTAAAGCTGAGTATAGGCCTTCAACAGATGGCTTTAAACATATGGGGTTTACAATCCCAGCCAGTTATCTCTGTAGCTCGGCTGTTGGAATGTTGATTGACTTGTGAACCTTGAAAGTTGCCTGTTCCCAGACCTTTCTTTCCTCCGTTGACAGTAGTATATTAAAAACAGTCTAATTTCAGCCTTCGTTTGCTGATACAGGAGAGTTTTTCCACCGAGATAAACATTTGTCTGTTTATTTTCCACCTGACGCCAATGTAAACACAGCACTCTCTCACCTGCTGAACACCATAAATGAACAGCACTGAGCCCATCCCGATGGTGTTCACATAATCGCAGGGGATTTTAACAAAGCCAACTTAAAGACTGAAGTTCTACCAGCATGTCAAGTGTTCTACTAGGGGGAAGAACACTTTGGATCATGTTTGTACCAACATTAATCATGCGTACAGAGCCGTTCCCCTCCCCCACCTTGGCCAGTCTGACCATCTTTCCCTCCTGCTCTCACCAGCCTACACCCCCCTTAGACGTAGGGCTAAACCCACCACTAAGACTGTTAAAACCTGAACTGGAAACGTGCTCCTCAAACTACAGGACTGCTTTGAACAGACAGACTGGGACTTATTTGCACATCAGGACTTGGAGACAATCACAGGAACGTTACTGGACTATATCCAGTTCTGCATTGGGAATGTGACTGTGGAAAAAAACATCCAGGTTTTCTTAAATCAAAAACCCTGGATGACCAGACAGGTCCGCACACTCCTCAGGGCCCGCGATGCTGCCTACAGGTCAGGAGACAGAGCTCTGTACAGAGCTGCTCGAGCTGACCTGAAAAGAGGAACAAAAAGAGCCAAGGCAGACCACAGGATGGGCATAGAGTCCCACCTGTCCAGCAACAACACACGGGAAGTGTTCACATCACAAATCTCAGAGGCTGTGATGTGTCCACAGTAGACCTGAGCATGGCATTGGCTGAGGAGTTAAACTGCTTCTTTGCTCGTTTTGAAACCCCTCAGCAGTACTCATCTGCTCCAGCCCTGGCCCCACCCTATCTGGCTCCTGCACCACTCCATTCACTGTACAGGAACACAATGTCAGGCGGGTGCTTCTGACAGTGAACCCTAAGAAAGTGGCTGGCCCAGATGGAGTACCTGGCAAGGTGCTTGGAGCATGTGCCGACCAGCTCGCCCCCACCTTTACCAGGATCTTCAACCTCTCCCTGGCCCAGGCAGTCATCCCACTGTGTCTAAAATCAGCCACAATAATCCCAGTACCCAAGAAGTCCCCCACCACAAGCTTGAACGATTACCGCCCAGTGGCCCTCACTCCAGTAATCATAAAGTGCTTTGAGAGATTGGTCCTTCAGCACATTAAGGACGATCTCCCCCAGACTTCGACCCACACATTGTGCAAACAGATCCACAGAAGACGTCATTTCTGTAGCTCTGCACTCTGCACTGAACCACCTGGAGCAGCAGCAGAGCTATGTTCAGATGCTCTTTGTGATTACAGTCCAGCCTTTAACACAATAATTCCAGACAGACTCATCACTAAACTGAACACTCTCGTCCTCCCCCCTCTCACATGCCTGGATAAATGACTTTTTAACCAACCGACCCCAGAATGTGAGACATGGCCCCCACCTCTCCTCCACCCATACGCTGAGCATGGGCTCCCCACAGGGCTGTGTGCTGAGCCCCCTCCTGTACTGCCTCTACACCTACGACTGGAGCTCGGCCCACAATGACAATCTCATCGTCAAGTTTGCCGACGACACTACAGTGGTCGGACTCATTTCTAAGGATGATGAGACGTCCGACAGAGCGGAGGTCCTGAAGTCGGCAGCCTGGTGTTCAGAGAATAACCTCGCTCTGAACACCAAGAAAACCAGAGAGATCATTGTGGACTTCAGGAAGCACAGCACAGACCCAGCCCCCCTGTACATCAACGGTGAGTGTGTGTAGAGGGTCCATACATTCTTGGTGTCCTCATCTCCGCGGATATGTCCTGGTCAGAGAACCTCACGGCAGTCTGCAAGAAGGCTCAGCAGCGACTACACTTCTTCAGAGTTCTCAGGAGGTATAAACTAAATTCCAACCTGCTGCTGATCTTCTACCGCTCAGCCATCGAGAGCCTGCTGACGTACTGTATCACAGTACGGTACGGCAGCTGCACCGCTGCAGACAGGGAGAGGATCTGGATGGAGAGTTGTCCTGATGGACATTTACACCTCCTGCTGTCTCAACAGAGCTAAAACCATCACCAAAGACTGCTGCCACCCTGGCTTTGACCTGTTTGACCTGTTGCCCTCAGGGAGGCGCTACAGGTACATTAAGGCCAGAACAAACAGACTCAAAAACAGCTTTTTTCCAAAAGCAATAACCACTGAATTCTCATACGCGCTGATCTCATATTCATACCCACGGACTCTGCTCAGCCACTTTTTAATAATATCATTTTTGGAATATAATTGAACGGCATATATAGACAATGTGCTATACACCAGACACTGTATATAGCAATGTAGTTGTTTATTTATTTATTTTTAATACAAAATGTACATACCGTTCACTTGACCTCCTTTCCTGTACTATTTATTATGTTATATTGTTTATTTTATTTCTTGCACTGTTACTGGAGTTGGTTTGTTTTAATCTCATGGTTCATGTGTACAATGACAATAAAGACATTCATCATCATCATCATCATCATCAGAGTCTCTTAATATCTGCAGCCTTCTTCCCACACTGTACACTGTCACACCCAAATATTGACTTTTGCAGAATAAATATTTGTTTGTGTTGATGGAAGTCAGAGCTTTGTCTTTGCTGAGGTGAAAGTCCTAATGAATGATTGAGGACATGACTCGGCTTATAACACTATATATCAAAATGGGTAGTTCATGCAACCACTATAATTAGAAAATACTGAAATTCTCCATGTCTGTGGTCAATTGATTGGCATCAGTCATCAATGTAAATTCAAACTGCAAGGATTTTTGTTTAAATCAGAAAAGTCTTTGTCACTTTTCTCTGATTTTAAAAATAATTATAAGGTTCATTTGTTTGAGACCAATTCATACATTTAGACGCAACCCCTGTCCTCCTGAAATAATGACAGTTTTTAAGTAATGTGATAAAACAAACTTACTGGTTTGAAAGAAAAAGTCTGATACAGTTATATACAGTAGGTTTGCTATATGAGATATAAAGTCATAATTATGAGATAAAGTCATAATTATGAGTAACACATTTACAGCAGCTTGTTCATGTGGTGAGTAGCTGACGCTGAGAGATGCTGATAAGACTTTTAAAGACTACTTTAGACGGGGCTTTACAAATGATGAAATACTTTTTTTGCTTCCAAATTCACATAGAAATATGCTGAGTAAACGCACTCTTGAAAGGATACTAAGCAAAAAGAGGCTCTGGCGTCGAAAGAATAAAACTGATGTGGCTCAGTTTATTGAACAACAAATGGAGACTTCTGGTCAGTGCCATGGGTACAGATGGATGTACCAAAAATGTTGGCTAAATGGAATTGTGACTGACAGAGAAACTGTTCGAATATTGCTACAATTATTGAAGCTTTCAAGACAAACAATGATCCAAAGGTCATTGTTGGCTACGTCATAGATACCGTGATAACTGCTGGAGGGTGCCCTGCCCGTCTGAGGCTTGACTTAGGAACAGAAAATAGACACATGGCACAAATGCAGCGCTTTTTGCATTTTTCTGAGAACCAAGATAAGAATGAATCAGTAACCTTTGGTCCAAACACTGGAAACCAGCGCATTGAAAGATGGTGGCTGATCCTGCCAAGTGTGTGCCCAGTTTTGGATGGACATGTTTGACAAACTGAGAGAAGATGGCTACTTCTCAGACACATTTTTGAACAAATCTTTGATCCAGTTTTGTTTTCTTCAAAAAAATACAGGTAAGAATAACATACATTACATGGACCTAGTTTAGGTGAACTATTACATAAAACACACAGGAAATACACACATTATCCAAACTATTTGTGTACACTAATACTACTCTGTTTATCTCAGGATGAAATAAATGAGGTTGTAATGACTTGAAACAACCACAGAGTCCATCAAATCCATAACTCCAGATCACCTCATGGACGAATAGAATACACCTATGTAACTGAGACACAGACACAATGTCATTTACATAAAGAAGAAAAAGTATAGGTCCTAGGACCCATCCTTGTGGTACCCCACAAGTTATGTTACAATTTTTAGACTTTACGTTGTTAATTTGGACAAACTGACTTCTGTTTTTTAAGTAGCTGGTAACCCATTGGTGGGAAATTACAGATCTAGGTAAAAGGCTCAATAATTACATCTATAATTTGCTTTATCAATACCATATTCATATCAGTATAATCATTTGATTTTTTGTTGGCATACTTCTGGACATTTGTCAATATGTCACTCGCTTGTACACTTTCAAGAAAAATACTGTTAACGTTATCTGGTACTGTTCCATCATTGATGTTTCCATCTGGAATTTGTTGTGACAAAGTAGGACCAATATTTACAAAATAATTATTGAATTCATTTACAATTTCAGTTTTATTGTAAATGTCAACATTATTCTTTGTTAGATATTTAGGAAATTTTGTTTTTATCTTGCCTTTTTGCATGACAGTATTTAATACGCTCCATGTGTCTTTTGTACTATTTTTATTTTTGTCTAACAATTTAGTATAATAATCCTTTTTTTGCCTTCTTATGATTCCAACTAATTAGTTTTTATATGTTTTATACCAAACTTCATCATCTTTGGTTCTTGTTCTTAGAAACAGAAACAGTGTTTTTTCTTGTAAGCATTTTTCAGTCCATTTGTCATCCATGGATTGTTAACAGCATTTTTCTTGGTACGAGCGCTCGTTTTGGATATTTTACAATTTTTATCATATAGATTAATTAATGTTGTCATGAAAGCCTCATAGGCGGTGTAACGAACAGGACGTTCATTACGTGCACTTGCACTTTACACACACAGCACTTTTATATTCACTAGCACTTTTATGCACACTGCACTTGAAACACGCTAATTTGCACATATAAAAGTATTGCACACGTTGGTCAGTTTTAAATTGTTTATTGAAAGGATTTGTTGTTGTTGCCCGTGGGTCCGGTCGGGGTGCGTCGCCTCCGGTAATGGCGGCCGGTCCTGCGGAGGCAACGGGATGTTTAGGATTGGGATTGTGCAATATTATGTGCTATGTTAAGAATTAGTTGATGCTTTAGGTGTTGCGTGCATGCGGTGAATGTTTGGGTGTGTGAATGTGTATCTGTGTGGGTACAAGCTACTTACGTTTCCTCTTGTGTCCAGGGTGGCGGTGTCTGGCCAAAAGATTCCCCAGGGAAACAGACGCCGCTGAAAAGCGTTCCGGGCTGGACCAAGGGGCGAAATAGCTTGGGGGTGGCTGAATAGGTTTTAACCGGTTTTAGGATGTAGTTTGATTCAGTTAGGGGATGTTGGTTGGGAGTTTATTGTAGTGGGGTTTTTCTTTGTTTATATTATGGCTATGGGTTTTATTGGAGGATTTGAATGTGGTTTTAGAAGCTAATGTTATTTTCTACACCTGCTTAGCTTTTATGGTTTTATCCAGTTTAGTGGGAGGGTATTTAAGGCGCCTGATGCCCTCACTCTAGGTTCTGCTGCTGGAGGAGACCTGTCAGTCCTCTGATGCACCTTTGTTTTGCACTGTGCACGTTATTGTATTTTTGCACAAAAGAAAAAAAATAAATACCAAAAAAAAAGGAAGTGCACCACTAAGACGGCCTCCCTGGTTTTTCTCTTTACTCACCGCCTCCTGCTCGTGCCGCTTTGTCACATTTGGTGTCAGAAGTCCTACTCAGTGTTGTGACTACTAATACCAACATGACTAGAGGAGGAAAGAGAGCTGAGGAGCCAGATGACGGGGGTGCTACAGTGTCTGGCTCTGCAACATCTAGTGGTGGTCCTAAAAATGAAGTGGAGGAATTGACGGGCCTGGTTAAGTCACTGATTGAGAACCAGGGTGCCAGAGACAAAAGGCTGGAGAAAGAAATGTCTCTACAGGAGCAACGCTGGAAGTCTATGCAGCAACAGATCCAGCAGATCCAGGAGCAGCAGGTTCAGCGGTCTGAGCACTCTGAGCTTAACGTGCGAAGACGGACAAGTGGTTTACAGCCTTCCCGTGAAGAAGATGACCTAGAAGAAGATGGGGCAGAACCTGGCGCCACCGGCGCCTATGGCTATAGACCGCAGAGGGAGCCTAAACTTCCGGTGTTGACATCAGAAGATGACATTGAACATTTTTTGATTACGTTCGAGAGGATGGCTCAGGTCAGTCGCTGGCCAGACGAAGAGTGGGCGGTCCGTCTGGTTCCCTTGTTGACTGGGAACGCACGCAGCGCCTTCGTGCTGATGGATATTCGGCACTCGGACGACTACAATAAGGTGAAGGATGCCATTCTTGCTAAATATGAGATAACTGAAGAAACCTACCGTCGTCGCTTCAGGTCGCTAAAAATTGAGCCAGATGAGAAGCCGCGGGAGCTTTACGTGCGATTGAAGGACTTGATAAACCGATGGTTCCAACCTGAGAAAGTGAATAAAGGTGTTATTTTGGAGAGGCTGATTCTGGAGCAGTTTCTTCAAATGGTTAGTCCAGAGCTCAAGGTGTGGATCCGAGAACGTGACCCAGACAGTGCAGAAGAAGCTGCCCGTCTGGCAGAGGCCTTCCTATCTGCACGCCAAGGGACCAGAGCTGGCTACCCCGGACGGGAGCCCCGCTTCACCCAGTCACGTAAGTCCTTTGGGGGTGATGGGTGTGGTCCGGTCCCTGGGGGTAACACCAGTAAGCCATCTCCATCTTTTCCGTCTCACTCAGGTCCATCAAAAAAATCCTCAAATTGGACACAGCGCCAGGATATTAGGTGCTACAACTGTAAGAACTTGGGCCATACACAGCATTTTTGCCCAGCCCTAAAATCTAAACAAATCTTTATTGTGTGCTGTACCAAGACCAGCTGCAGTACCAAATATAGAAGCGGGGGGGGGGCGCACAACACCTGTGCTAGTTAATGGCCAAAAAGTAGAGGCACTGTTAGACTCGGGTTGCTTCCAGTCGGTAATCCTGTCCAGTTTGGTCCCAGAGGAGAGGTGGTCTAGAGACAAAACACCACTTACCTGTATTCATGGAGATGAGCATTTTTACCCCACAGCTGAGGTTTATATGACAGTCGGAGGTCAAACCTACTTGTTAAATGTGGCCCTTGCAGGAAAATTGCCTTTTGAAGTCATTCTTGGTAATGACGTTCCAACCATACTTGATCTTATAGTTCAAAATAACCTGACAGGAAAAGAGAAGGTTAATCCGGCTTCTGAAAAGCCAATTATTGAACCAGTTAATTCTGTAAATGTCCTCACCAGGGCTCAAAAAGCAAAGGCTATGTTGGAAGAGCTGCCTTTTTGGGAGGAAGAGTTTGGAGCTCAGCCAGGGAAGCTTAGAAAGACAAGAACCCAAAGAAGGCAAGAGAAGTTTGCAGGCTCCCCCAAAGAAAACACTGATTTGGCTAAACCACTCAGTCCAGTTGAGTTTGATATCCCTTCAGATATGGGGGCACTGCAAAAACAAGATCTGACTTTAAAACCTTGGTTTGAAAATGTGGCCAATCAGGGGCAAACAAAACGTTTGGATGGGGCCAGATACATTGTTAAAAATGGCATTTTGTATCAAGTTAATGAAAAAATTGAAGCCCTTGCATTACCACACCAGTTCAGACAACAGGTTATGGAACTGGGCCACTCCATTCCCTGGGCCGGTCACATGGCTTTTCAAAAAACCCTGCGCCGAGTTGGCAGTCGCTTTGTGTGGCCTGGCATGTATACACAAATTAATAAGTTTTGTAAGTCCTGTGAAAAGTGTCAATTGACAGCAGGGAAAGGAGTTGTGCAGGCTCAGTTACAACCTTTACCAATTTCATGTCAAAACTGTTAAAGCAGGTCTATCAGCTGTTGGGGATTAAGGGGATTAGAACCACACCTTATCACCCCCAAACGGACGGGCTGGTAGAGCGCTATAACAAGACTCTGAAACACATGCTGCGCAAGTTTGTTTCCAGCACAGGTGCTGACTGGGACCAGTGGCTACCGTATCTTCTGTTCGCCTACCGGGAGGTTCCACAGGCATCCACCGGCTTCTCACCCTTCAAACTATTGTACGGACGCCAGGTGCGGGGACCACTGGATCTCCTGAGGGACTACTGGGAGCAGACAGAGAAAGAGGGTGACAACATCATCACGTATGTCATCAACATGAGGGAGCGATTGGAGGAGATGGTGGCACTGGCGCAGGAGAATCTGAGGGAGGCGCAGCAGCACCAGAAAACGTGGTTTGACCAAAAGGCAAAAGAGAGAGTCTTCAGCCCAGGCCAAAAGGTATTGTTACTGTTACCAACGAGTGACAACAAACTGCTGGCCAAATGGCACGGACCTTATGACATTACTAAGAAGGTGGGGAATGTAACTTATGAACTCTATATGCCAGATAGACAAAAGAAGCACCAGGTTTTTCATGTTAACCTGCTGAAGGAGTTTCATGTTCGTCAGGAGCCTGCACAACAGTTGCTGGTTCGGGTTGTGCAGGACGAAGAGGTTACAGAGAAATATTTCCCTACCTGCATTGAGGAGACTGTTGCCATTGACCTCTCTCACCTCTCTCCCTTCCAGCAGGAATCCATTCAGCCACTGCTCCACCCGTCTCTGTTCAAGGAGACCCCTGGCTTCACCTCGTTGGTGCAGCACAAAATACGCCTGAAAAAGGATTCCCCGGTTCGCCAGAGGAGCTATAGGATACTGGAGCGGTTGGTGCCTGTGTTACAAAAAGAAATAATGCTAATGCTGGAGCTGGGAATCATTGAAGTGTCTAGTAGCGAGTGGTGCAGTCCCATTGTATTGGTACCGAAGAAGGACGGCTCTTTGCGATTTTGCATTGATTTCAGGTACCTAAACACCATTTCCAACTTCGACCCATATCCAATGCCACGGATCGACGAGCTGTTGGAGCGAGTGGGGGGAGCAGCTTGCATCACCACCCTGGACCTCAGTAAAGGGTACTGGCAACTGGCGCTGGCCCCAGACGCAAAGGAGCTGACTGGATTCAGGACACCATTTGGTATGTACCAGTTTAAAGTAATGCCATTTGGTCTGCAGGGGGCGCCAGCGACCTTCCAGCGCCTGATGGACCACATACTGCGGGATGTGTCAGATTTCTCAGCTGCCTACCTGGACGATGTGGTGGTGTACAGTAACTCCTGGGAACAGCATCTACACCACCTCCAGGAGGTCTTGCAGAGGATCAGAGCGGCTGGGCTCACCATCAACCCCCGAAAGTGTTCAGTGGCCCACCAGGAGGTGCAGTGTCTGGGTTTTACTATTGGCTTTGGGAGGATCAAGCCACAGGTGGACAAAATGGAGGCTGTCTGCTTGTTCCCAGTCCCCACCACAAAAAGGAAGGTGAGAGGATTCATTGGACTAGTTGGCTGGTATAGAAAATTTGTGCCAAACTTTTCTGAACGAGCAGCTGTTCTAACTAATCTGACTAAGAATGCAGCCCCAAACAAAGTGCGCTGGACGGAAGAGTGCGAGCTGGCATTCAAAGATCTGAAGGAGGCCATCTGTACAGAACCAGTCCTCCACAGCCCGGATTTTCGTCAGCCCTTCATCCTTCAGACGGATGCCTCACAGAGCGGGCTGGGGGCTGTCCTGATCCAGGAGAAGGAGGGAGAGATGAGACCAGTTGTTTTCCTCAGTCGGAAATTGTTGGACCGTGAAACCAGGTACTCAACAGTTGAAAAGGAGGGCCTGGCAGTAAAATGGGCTGTTGACTCTCTCAGATACTACCTGCTTGGACGTCACTTTGTGCTGGAAACGGATCACCGCGCTCTCCAATGGCTGCACAGAATGAAGGATGCCAACAACCGCATCACTGGATGGTACCTCTCGTTGCAGCCCTACGACTTCACAGTCCAATATCGGCCAGGAAAGTCGAATGTGGTAGCGGACTGTCTCTCCAGAAGCACAGAAGACGGAGGCTTCGCCATGGAGAGGGAAGGGGAAGTGTAACGAACAGGACGTTCATTACGTGCACTTGCACTTTACACACACAGCACTTTTATATTCACTAGCACTTTTATGCACACTGCACTTGAAACACGCTAATTTGCACATATAAAAGTATTGCACACGTTGGTCAGTTTTAAATTGTTTATTGAAAGGATTTGTTGTTGTTGCCCGTGGGTCCGGTCGGGGTGCGTCGCCTCCGGTAATGGCGGCCGGTCCTGCGGAGGCAACGGGATGTTTAGGATTGGGATTGTGCAATATTATGTGCCATGTTAAGAATTAGTTGATGCTTTAGGTGTTGTGTGCATGCGGTGAATGTTTGGGTGTGTGAATGTGTATCTGTGTGGGTACAAGCTACTTACGTTTCCTCTTGTGTCCAGGGTGGCGGTGTCTGGCCAAAAGATTCCCCAGGGAAACAGACGCCGCTGAAAAGCGTTCCGGGCTGGACCAAGGGGCGAAATAGCTTGGGGGTGGCTGAATAGGTTTTAACCGGTTTTAGGATGTAGTTTGATTCAGTTAGGTGATGTTGGTTGGGAGTTTATTGTAGTGGGGTTTTTCTTTGTTTATATTATGGCTATGGGTTTTATTGGAGGATTTGAATGTGGTTTTAGAAGCTAATGTTATTTTCTACACCTGCTTAGCTTTTATGGTTTTATCCAGTTTAGTGGGAGGGTATTTAAGGCGCCTGATGCCCTCACTCTAGGTTCTGCTGCTGGAGGAGACCTGTCAGTCCTCTGATGCACCTTTGTTTTGCACTGTGCACGTTATTGTATTTTTGCACAAAAGAAAAAAAAATAAATACCAAAAAAAAAGGAAGTGCACCACTAAGACGGCCTCCCTGGTTTTTCTCTTTACTCACCGCCTCCTGCTCGTGCCGCTTTGTCACAGGCGGTATTAACATTATCTGTGTACACCCTATCCCAGTTCTGTTTCTTCAGATCTTCTCTGAAGGCCTCTATAGTCTTACTAGATTTATCTCAAAAGAATGTTATAGTTCATCTTGTACAATGTCATAACAGGTTTTCTCATAAATTATAAATATAGGGAGATGATCACTCACGTCTGTCATAAAGATACCACTGATTAATTTACCATGTAAATATATTGTCAATGATAGTTGCACTATGAGTGGTCACCCTTGTTAGGGTTAGGGTAAGGGTAACCCTAACCCTTGTTTAGTTATCATTGGGTATAGATCTGTACTTTTTATGTCATTCTTAAATTCATTTGATGGTTT
The DNA here is from genome assembly GCF_900634775.1 of Gouania willdenowi. Classification (NCBI taxonomy): domain Eukaryota; kingdom Metazoa; phylum Chordata; class Actinopteri; order Blenniiformes; family Gobiesocidae; genus Gouania; species Gouania willdenowi. Next base: position 3,531,698 of record NC_041046.1, read on the forward strand.
CCCAGATCTATATTGAAGTCACCACACAAAATTAATAATTTATTAATTTTTTCAAACATCTCAAGGTTTTTGTCTGTAAATAATTCAACACAAGGCCCTGGTGCTCTATACACACAACAGATCAACATATTTTTACCACTGTTATTTGTTATTTCTACAGTAAGCATTTCCATCAAATTTTCCACAGCAATTGTTTTTTGTTCAATAATTTAACATTTTAGATGAGAATCAATGTAGAGGCTCCACCCCCTCCCTTTTTACTTTCTCTGTTGACATAAAACATCCTTCAATCTGAACGTCATTGATATCAGTGTCCTTCAACCAGCTTCAGTTATAAAATCTCTTTAAAGTTATTATCTAACTGACAAAGTACTTCTTTTATTTTTGCCAAGTTACACTTTAAACTTCGACTATTAAAGTCTATGATAGATAAAGCTTCATCAAGCACTTTGCTGATTTCAACATTATATTGTTGTACAGTATAATAATTGTATACATTTTCCTCAGGGTTTAGCAAGTCATGGTCAATATAATTTTCTAGATCATAAATGTAATTATTGTTAGTGTCTACATGTGTGTCCATAGTTCACTGTATCTCCAAGTGTATCCAACCTGATTTCTCCATTATCACTCCATCACTCCCGCTATGAATGTCCAGTCTTATACTTCTCAAGTTCCTTCATAATCTTGATGACCTTCGCTGAACCAACTTCTTCCCTGATCCACACGTTTCCATTCCATCTCCATATCCCAGTCATTTTCCTCTGTTTCCTGAGCATCCTCGCCTCCCTTCGTGAGGTGTTTGTTTATATACTCGTTCGTTCCTTTCAGTTTTTTAGCTTGCATTAGTACATCGTTCCTATACTTCCTGCTAATGAATGGAATAACTATAGCAGGTACAGAGTTCTCAGACTTACTGGGTAATGTGTGGGTAGCAGATATTGTCTCTTTGTAAATGTTTATGTTGTTCCCAATAAGGAAACCCACCACCTGTTGCTCCAGTGACTGCAGCTCTTCCCTCAGAGCGTCATACGTTGTCTCTGCTGTAGCTGCCGCCCTAGCGTAGGTACGGTGTCGAGTCGTGATCCCAGTAATCACCAAATCATCCCTCCACATCCCTGCCAGTCGATAAAGCCTGTTCCCTTTACCGTGTTTACCGAGGTCCGTGTGTGTTTAATAAGTTCGTGTGTGTCTGCATGTTTATGACTATAACACAGAACACCACACATGAGAACTGTTTTCACCTTTATTTTGATTGTAGTTTAGAATCAACAGCTCAACAATAACACACGGTTTCAGTTTGGACCGCGGAGCAGAAGGAGATATGAACTAATCACTGGTAAAAATCCCAGTAAAACTCTGTAAAACAATCACCAGTAATAAATATTATCTCCCTGGTAAAGACAGTAGCTCTAACAACTGGTAAAATGATAAACTGATGATATTACAGTCTGTGAATGCAGTACGAGGACGCACTTACTCTGTCTCTGGGTCCTAGTGCCAGCCGATTGGTAAAGCCTGTTCCGTTTACCGTGTTTACTGAGGTCCGTGTGTGTTTAATAAGTTTGTGTGTGTTTAATAAGTTTGTGTGTTTAAAAAGTTCAAGTGTGTGTTTAAAAAGTTCAAGTGTGTCCATGTGAAAGTCTACATGTTTATGTCTCTGTCCATCCACTCTTTTCATTATATTCATGTCTTTTAAGGCTTTTATTACATAGTGTTGCTGTAGTCCAGGCCGCCGCCATCTTGGATTATGTCGTCACCAGCGCGTCATCAACGCAGGTTGCACTAGCACAGAATGAGTCAAATAACTGTAAAGAGGTCTTATATTAGTTTATTATCTTCATAAAGTGGTGTTTTTTTGTGTCTTTAGACTCCAATTACATTTATGTATATAATATGTTCCCCACAATATAAACAGGTTCACAATATGATTATTTTTTATAGTTTCTGTTTCCACTGTATCCAGAATAATAATAATAATTCTCAACAATAACTATTGATTGATTTGTCACATGACTGATCCATGGTTTGTTTGTTTTATTTAGTTTCACATCTACCTGTAGATCTATGTTTTTTAGGCTGATGACAACTTATTTGTAGTTTTATTTCAGAAAAATTCACTTTTACAGTTACAGTTGGAAACCTTTGTTAATTAAATATTCTAGTTATATTACAGCAACCAAATTAAACTATATCAACTAAATTAATTAATAAAAAATACCTGTGTAAAGGTTTCTTCAAATTAAAAAATTATCCTGTGAAATCTGTGACCTGTTGACCTGCACAACTCAAAGGTCAAAAACTTTCATCATACACTTTTTCACAAACTCTCCCTCATTAAAGGCTGATTTTATGATCTCTGGTGCCACAATATAACTCGCCTTTACAGCAGCCTCACTTTGTGATGTGGCTTTTTTTTTTTTTTTTTTTTAACATATTCTGTTGTGAAACCAAACATCCTCTTTTCATCACCTCTACTTTCTGTCTCCTTTGGGTCATGTCCAGGTCTTGTATTTGTCATGGTGTTTTGTTTCATAGTGTCGTCTCATGTTGTACTGTTCAGTTACAGCCACGTTGGCTCCACAATCAAGACAAACAGGTAGTGTTGTGTTCAACACCACACTATCTGAGACCAAGACTTGCCCAAGACCAGAATGCACCGAGACCGAGTCAAGACCAAGACCATAAACATTTAAAAAAAATATATATAAATAAATAAAATTATGACAAGGTTCAACAGTTAAATAACATTTTCTCTATAATGTTAGGTTATTTTAAATACATTTGACGGACAAAAAAGGTGCCTGCAAAAAATTAACTAAAATATTAAAACTACTACTGATAAATTCACAATTATTCTACATATTTGAAAACAATATTTTTATGTCAGCTGAATGTACAGCAAGTGTTTAAAAGTATTTCTACCAAGAAATAATGATTAATCAATAGTTATTGTTGAAAATTATTATATTATTCTGGATACAGTGGAAACAGAAACTATAAAAATAATTATATTGTGAACCTGTTTATATTGTGGGGAACATATTATAGACATAAATGTAATTGGAGTCTAAAGACACAAAAAACACCACTTTATGAAGATAATAAACTAATATAAGACCTCTTTACAGTTATTTGACTCATTCTGTGCTAGTGCAACTTGCGTTGATGACGCGCTGGTGACGACATAATCCAAGATGGCGGCGGCCTGGACTACAGCAACACTATGTAATAAAAACCTTAAAAGACATGAATATAATGAAAAGAGTGGATGGACAGAGACATAAACATGTAGACTTTCACACAGACACACACAGACTTATTAAACACACACTGACCTCGGTAAACACAGTAAACAGAACAGGCTTCACTGGACAGCAGGCACTAGGACCCAGAGGTGGAGTAAGTGCGTCCTCGTACTGCATTCACAGACTGTAATATCATCAATTTATCATTTTACCAGTTGTTAGAGCTACTGTCTTTACCAGGGAGATAATATTTATTACTGGTGATTGTTTTACAGAGTTTTACTGGGATTTTTACCAGTGATTAGTTCATATCTCCTTCTGCTCCGCGGTCCAAACTGACACCGTAGCCACACACACACACACACACACACACACACACACACACACACACACACACACACACACACACACACACCTTTAAAATTTGGTCTCGAGACCAAGACCAGTCTGGACCACTACAACACTACAAACCGGTCTGTCTTTTACGTATGTAAACAGATATTCTTCCTCCCACTTGTCCAGAAATCTCCAGTTTTCTGCCTTTCTTTTTGCCATTTTTGGGAATGGGTCGCACTGTGCAAGTTGTAGCATGAAGTCGCTATGACTACTGTCCGTTCTTTTCTGGGTCCGACCTGATTGACGCGCCAAAACAACAGCAGAGCATTATGGGATTTGTAGTATTAGCGGTGAATGCGCTGTTTACTTCCTGGTTTTGCCGGATTTGTCTATAATACTGGCGGGCCAGCTCTAGTAGTCATTTCGGATTGCCTCACGGGCCAAATATAATTACTTTGGCCCGCGGGCCAGAGTTTGACACCCATGCTTTAGCTGATAGGTCGAGAGCTGAAAAAAGTTTTCTAATAAGTAACTTTGTTACTTATTAGAAATATCTTCATATATCTTCAAACAAACATCATGTTTCTCAATATGTGGTCATCACAATTCTGGAGAATCCTCCATTTGTTCTCATCACGTCAGGATTATTCTTCATATTTCCAGTCCCATGAAGTCAATAAAGAGACAGTATTTTAATCCAAGGTTTTAGTACTTAGTTACATTATGTCTTTATTGCTTATAATGAAGGAAGACGTGCTAAGCTTTATATCAATCAATCAATCAATCAATCAATCAATCTTTTATTTGTATAGCGCAAATCATAACCAATGGTATCTCAAGACACTTTACAGTAGAGCAGTCTTAAGGACGGACTCTTCATTTTATGGATACACACATATGCATATATACGTATATACACATACATATGTATCCCACACCCAACATGAATTCATCATGGCGGCAAGGAAAACCTTCTGTTAAGCAGCAGGAACCTTGTGTGGATCCCATTCCTATGATGAACAGCCATCCACGTTATGCTGTGTTGGGTGTGTGCAGAGGAAAGGGTGGAGACAGAGTTGTTGAGACTCTGTAACTCCACACTGAGGATCCCACGGACCTGCAAGACAAAAGCCAGAAGGAGAACAGGAGCAAACACACAAGGGAAGAAGCAGACATAGAGGGAGTGTTAGAGAGAGGAATGGGACCCTCTCTGGTCCCTCTCTAACCTAAATGACCTCTCTCTTAACGCCCTCTCCAACCTCTCTCCAACCGAGCATGCCAGACCCCCCCCCCCCGGCAGTCTATGCCTATTGCATCTTAACTATGAGCTATGAGCTTGTTCCTAACTAAAAGCTTTATCAAAGAGGAATGTTTTGAGCCTAACCTTAAAGGTAGAGAGGGTGTCTGCCCCCCGAACCGTGGTTGGTAGATGGTTCCAGAGAAGTGGGGCCTGATAACTGAAAGCTCTTCCTCCTATACTACTTCTAGAGACAAATGGAACAACGAGTAGTCCAGCATTTTGAGAGCGTAGTGTTCTGGGGGGATTGTATGGCACTACAAGCTCCTTGAGATAGACTGGTGCCTGTCCATTTAGGGCTTTATAAGTGAGAAGAAGAATCTTGAATTCTATTCTATATTTTATGGGAAGCCAATGCAGAGAGGCTAATACAGGAGTAATGTGATCTCTTCTCCTAGTTTTAGTCAGTACACGTGCTGCAGCATTTTGAACCAGCTGAAGTGTCTTAAGCGACTTGCTCGGGCAGCCTGCTAAAAGAGAATTACAATAATCCAGTCTAGAGGTAACAAAAGCATGGACTAGTTTTTCGGCGTCGCTCTGAGACAGGATAGATCTGATTTTAGCAATGTTACGGAGATGAAAGAAGGCAGTTCTTGAAGTTTGTTTTATGTGAGAGTTGAAGGATAAATCCTGATCAAATAGAACCCCAAGGTTTCTAACAGTTGTGCTTCGTGCCAGAGTAATGCCATCTAGGGCAGTTAGGCTAGCATAGGTTTCTCTAAGGTGTCGTGGGCCCAGTACAATGACCTCAGTCTTGTCTGAGTTAAGAAGAAGAACATTTTGGTCCATCCAGGCCCTAATGTCCTTTAGACAGACCTCAAGTTTAGATAGCTGATTTGTCTCACCTGGCTTCATTGATACATACAGTTGGGTATCATCAGCATAGCAGTGAAAGTTAACAGAGTATTTTCTCATAACATTACCAAGGGGGATCATATAGATACAGAAGAGGATTGGACCTAGCACAGAGCCCTGAGGAACCCCGTAGCTTACTTTAGTGTAGTGCAGTCCCTGTGATTCCAAGTAATTTCTCTAATCTCTCTAGTAGAATATAGTGATCTATAGTGTCAAAAGCTGCACTAAGATCTAATAAAACCAGCACTGAGAGTCGTCCTTCATCTGAAGCCCAGAGTAGATCATTAGTTACTTTAACTAAAGCAGTCTCTGTGCTGTGTTGAGCTCTAAAGCCTGACTGGAAGTCCTCAAACAGGCTGTTGTTTTGAAGGAAGTCACAGAGCTGAGCCGCCACAACTTTCTCAAGAATCTTTGAAATAAAAGGAAGATTAGATATAGGCCTGTAGTTTGCTAAAGTGCTGGAATCAAGAGTAGGTTTTTTGAGAAGGGGTTTGATTACAGCTACTTTAAAGGACTGTGGCACGTAGCCTATTGATAGGGATATATTTATTGTCTCCAACAAAGATGGGCAGACTAGGGGAACAACTTCTTTAAACAGCTTAGTTGGGATCGGATCTGAAAGGCAGGTCGATGGTTTGGAGGATGAAATAATAGAGTTAAGTTCCTGAAGTCCTATATGTGTGAAACAGTTTAGGTTAGGCCTATTTACATTTAATGGTACAGCAGGCCCAGGTGAAGGCAGGGAGTGGCTAATTTTATCTCTAATCTTGTGAATTTTATCGTTAAAAAATGTCATAAAGTCCTCACAGCTGAGGGCTAGAGGAATCATGGGCTCAATAGAGCTCTGACTTTGTGTTAGCCTGGCTACAGTGCTGAAAAGGTACCTCGGATTATTTTTATTTTCTTCAATTAGTGAGGAGTAGTATGTAGATGGACTATGTCGTAAGGCTGTCATGTATTTACTATGGCTTTCTTGCCAGAGTATTCGTGACTCCTCTGTTTTATTGGAGCGCCACATTCTCTCTAATTTACGGGTTGTTTGTTTGAGTGTGTGAGTTTCAGAGCTAAACCACGGAGCTTTCCTCTGACGTTTAATAGTTTTTTCCCTCAATGGGGCAATTGAGTCCAAGGTGGATTTTAGTAGACTAGCAGAGCTATCGACAAGCAGATCCAGTTGAGAGGGGTTATAATTAATGTCATAGTTATTTATTGGATGGTGCACTGAGTTTAAGGCAGCAGGAATGGCCTCTTTAAATTTAGCCACAGCACTGTTGGACAGATTTCTACTCGTAACTATTTTATTGCACAGTGCGAGATCCTCTAGGATAATGTTAAAAGATATTAAAAAGTGATCTGATAGCAGAGGATTTTCAGGGTAGACTTTTAGTTCATTAATATCAAGGCCATATGTTAGAACAAGATCAAGAGTATGATTTAAACGATGAGTAGCTTCATTAATAGTTTGAAAAAAGCCAACTGAGTCTATTAGGGACATAAAGGCTGAGCTCAGGCTATCACTATCTTTGTCCACATGGATATTAAAATCTCCTACTATCAGTATTTAATCAGAACTGAGGACTAAGTTTGATATAAACTCAGAGAATTCTGATAGAAATTCAGAATAAGGGCCTGGAGGACGGTAAATTATCACAAATAAGACTGGCTGGCAGGTTTTTGATTCAGTATGAGATAAATTTAGAACCAGGCTTTCAAAGGAAGTGTAACTGGCCTTTGGTTTAGGATAGATTAGGAGAGAGGAATGATAAATAGCTGCTACACCACCTCCACGGCCTATGTCTCGTGGCATATGAGTATTTAAATGACTGGGAGGAGTGGCTTCATTTAAACTAACATATTCATCTTGATACAGCCATGTTTCAGTTAAACAGAATAAATCAAAGTTATTTTCTGAGATAAGGTCATTTACTAGTAGAGATTTGGATCTCAGTGATCTAATATTTAATAGAGCACATCTAATGCTTTTATGTTTTGGTGTTTCTAGATTTGAGATTTTATTTTTTTTCAGATTTTTATAATTGATAGCTCTTTTATTTGATTTTATGTTAAAATCATTGTGAAATATGGGCCGGGGGACTGACACCGTCTCCATAAAATAATATTCATCACCATCACAACAGTTGTCATGGCGATGAACACAGCTATCATAATAGCAATGGGAGGGAAACTGTCCTAAGGCAAGCGCAGAGGGGCGTGGAGGACTCCGCCTCTGTAACATGGTCTCATTCATGAGATGTCATAACAGTGACTGTGCCATGTTTTCTGATAGTAGAGATGCTCCCTCCAAAGTAGGGTGGATTCCATCTCTTCCTATCAGGTTCGGTTTTCCCCAGAAGGATCTCCAATTATCAATGAAGCCCACCTCGTTTTCTGGACACCACCTCGATAGCCAGCGGTTAAATGATGACATGCTATAGGCTATACATGTCATCACTGGTCAGATTTGGTAAGGGACCAGAGAAAATTACGGAGTCCGACATTGTTTTAGCATAAGCACAAACTGATTCAATGTTCACTTTGGTTGCTTCCGACTGACGACGTCAGGAGTCATTAGTGCCGACATGGAGGACTATCCTATCAAACTTACGATTACTCTTTGACAGCAACTTTAGATTTGATTCTATGTCGCCCGCTCTGGCCCCTGGGATGCACCTCACTATGCCCGCTGACTTCGCTAGCTTCACGTTTTTCACTATGGAGTCGCCAATTATCAGAGTTTGTTCCCCGGTGAGTGTGTTGTCCTCACGGAGGGGGGAGAACCTGTTTGAGACGTGAACATGGTGGTGTCCCGAGCGGCTTTTTGACCTTCGACTATGCTTACCACGGACAGTAACCCACTCATTGCTGGCCGGGGGGGAAGCTAAGCTAGAGCTAGCACAGTCCGCACCGGCTAGGTCCTGCTTGCTAGCTTCGGTTTTGGTATCAGGGGTGCGGAACCGCTTCTCCAGTTTGTTGATCCTCGCCTCCATATCTAACAGTACGCTACACTTTATGCAACTACCATTGTCCCTAAAGGAGGACGAGGAGTAACTAAACATCTGACACACCGGGCAGGAGAGCGGAGGGGAGGAGAGAGAAGCCATAGGTGCTAAATTTAAGCTAAGCTAAGCTAGGGACAAAAGGAAGTTTAAAGGAGATTGTACTGCCTATAAGAGGCGAGATTGCTTTTTACTTAACCTTCGTACGTTTAACTGTACGGTAAAAAATTAAAACAAGTGTTTTCAAGGCTAAAATATCAATGACAACAAGTTTGATTAGAGTTAGCAGAACACAGTAGTAGAGCGCTGCAAGCAGCGGTAGAGGGTAAACAGGAAATGATCGATACGTCACCACGTCAGCACGTCACCAGCACCTGCCATCACTATGCTTTATGGACTTCTTTAAACACTGACAATTTGGTCATTTTTGTCAGAAATAATTCCACATCGTTGTGGTTTTGCATCAATGTCCTCACTTTCAGCTGATTTATATATATTATATATATATAAATATATGCAGTATTAGTATAACTCCAACTGTCTCAGCAGTGTTTAAAGCCCAAATGCTAACAATGGTGTCTCTGTCTTAATGTTTACTGACTTAAATAATGTATTAAAACTACTGTACACACTAGAAATGTGTCATTGTTCAGGAGGTGTTGGCTTAATAAAAACACACCCACCCACACACACAGATGCCTCTATGACTGCTGCTTTATTTCCTCCTCTACATGATTACTATCTGATCTTCTGCAGGTATGACACTCTCTCCTCTTCTTCTGGATAAACTTCATCTTATTGAACTTTTAAATAACAAATATATTGTGATGATATGATAAGAACAAATGATATGAGTTGAATATAGCACAAAGAGGTTTAATTCTCCTATAAATTACATTGTTTAGATTTTCTATGAAACAAAGCATATTTTATACAGGATTGTGACCTTTGTGTAATATATATTAACAATGTTCATCTAACTTTGTAAATGTATCCGTTGGTTTTTTCTTTTTGTTTAGAAATGAAAATGCAAAAATCGATTTGTTTTACAAAACAAAATGTGAAAAAAAAAAAAAAAAAAAAGTTTTTAGGAACATGTTTAGTGTTTTTTTTTTTTTCATGGAAAAAGATGAATTTCCGTTTTCTTTAGAAGTCAATGAATTAAAAAATCTCAGCGTGATATTTTGCTGTTTTCTGTTACTCTTAAGTACGGTAACGTGGTAACAGGGTTGGGGTCAGTTATAGTATTACAGTATTTTATCCAATTACGATTAAATTACAATTAATTTTTGTCCTCAGAAAGTTAATTACAATTACCTTTACAATTACTAAAGTTCAATTACAATTAATCACAATTACTGAGCCTTTAATAAAAGTTAACCTTCCTCTTCTGTTAGCATCTCTAATGCTAACAGGTCCTAAATCAGCTGTAAAATACACAAAAAACAAATATTATCATGTAAATTATTTCCTACCCCTCGATTAAATGTTTTTCTTTAAATGGTAAAATGTGGGAAAGCTTGATATGAAACATATTCTAAAAATTGGTAACTACGTACTGTATGTGTAGAACTACATAGAACTGTAACATTTGAGTAGAATTGACAATTTTTATGGAACTTTCACAGCAATTACAATTACAAAATGCAGTTATTTATACTCAATTACAATTTAATTACAATTATGACAGCAACATATTTTTTAAATTACAGTTATGATTACACCATAGCTGTGGTTAATGATCAATTACACGATTACAAATATAATTGAGCCCAACCCTGTTGTGTAATATTTGATTCTCTCATAAACCTACTGATGAGTTTATCTTGTTCTTGTACATAACAGATTAAGTTTATTGGTCCGTTGAGCCTCCAGGATGCGACGTCGGATGAAACTCCGGTTTCTCCTTCTTGTGCTGATATGCATCCCAACAGCTGGATTCTTTTTACGGCCCTGGATCGTGTCCTTGTCTTTCCACAGAGATCAGCAACCACGCCTTTGTGCCTGTGACAAATGTTTGACGAAAGGCGAGTCGTGTTTTACGGAGCTGATAAACGAAGCTCCTAAACCCTTTTTATCGACTACATACAGGCCTTCAGAGGAGGGCTTCAAATGGTGGAAGGTGAATGTCGAAACCATTCAGTCATATTGTTTGATTATCACCTTTAAATTTACATACACGTGTACACTTTGTGTACACAAACGGTTCGTATTTATTTATTAGACCTATCCAGAGATAAAATGTATTATAATTTTCAAATCCTTTTTATGGACTTTTCATCATGAGAAGCTCAATTTTTTTTTTCAGCAGCAAAAACACTAAATATGCAGTATTTTATAAAAGTGAAATATTTTTGATGAAAAAATGTACAGAGTTGACCATGTCATTAATTGACAGCATAATTGAATGTAACACATTGTTATTTTTAGCACAAGGACAGTTTAAAAGAAAAAAAAAAGAAATCCAGTCATTGCATCAGCCATAATAATGTTGTTCTTCTTCCTCTGTGTCAGGGCATACAGGGTACTAAATGCAACTACACCGTCTACAACTCAATACTAGATGAAGTATTTCAGACATTTCCAGCTTTTCCAAAAGTGATCGAGCCTGGCCCTGAGCGCTGTATTACATGTGCTGTGGTTGGGAATTCTGGTCATTTGAATGGATCACGGTTTGGACCTTTGATTGATTCCCATGATTACGTCATCAGGTGATTATTAAGCACACACACATTCTGTCACATGTTAGCATATTATGTTCTTGTCATGTAGCAATGATTTTGGTATGGAAGATCTGATGGGCCACACAAGGAAATCTGATGAAATCCAAACACACTGTACATGACAAGCTAGTGACGCCTAGTACCGCCTCTCACCAAATGGACCAATAGGAAAGCGTTGTGAGACCCCACTGGACAAGATGAAGTGTGTGTTGAGCATGTGCAGCAGTGGTTGACTTAGAGGGTCAAAGGTTATCTCTCTCTGTGAAGAACAACATTACAAACAAGTCTAGAGAAGAAAATTAAACTTTTAACGTTTTATTTGGCCAACAAAGTTCAGTTTGCTAACATTACGTTTTGTGGCACACTCCTCTGTGCAACAGCGACATCTGGTGGGGCCGTGGCCAGCAAGGGCCCCTAATTTTAAAGCGATGGTTCTCAAATGGGGGTACGCGATGACACTACAGGGGGTTAAATGTTCCACCCCAGGCATAAATCTATTCAGCAGCCAATAAATCAGTGTTTTTTAACTTTGGAGTCAAGACCCCATGTGGGGTCGCCTAGAGTGTGAATGGAGTCGCCTGCAATTTCTGAAAATTTTTAATTGATTTTTTAATTTTTTTTTTTTTAACTATTCTCTTTTTAAATTAAAACAACACACAATCTTAAACAAATGTATTTCTATATTTTCACTTTGTGAAATATAAATGTAGTTCAACTGAAGTGCAGTAAATATATACAGAAATATATATATATATATATATATATATATATATATATATATATATATATACTGTATATATGTCTCAGCTCAAACGTGATCAGAAACTTATTGTACAAAAAAAAATGTTCTGAAACATTCTTGAAAATAAAAAAAATGGGAATACGATCCTGTCACAAGTGTACAACGTGAACATTGGCCCCAATCCACTGACAACAATCAGGAATTCTAGTGTGTATATGTGTATATTCTGTTTTCATAGTTTTTTTTTTTTTTTTCATATTTGTACATGTATATATTCTGTTTCATTCTTTTTATTAATTTTATTTTTTTTTTCTTGTAACATGTTTTTCCCTCCTTCTATCTGTACTGTGTACAGGCCCATGTACAGTATATGTATATTTTCCTGTTTATCTGCTGCTGAGACTCTACAAATGTCCCCTTTGTGGGACGAATAAAAGATTTCTTATCTTATCCAAAAAAGGTTTATTAACCACTGCATTAAATACTATTACTTTCCACTTATTTACAACATGAGATTCTATAAAATGTGTTTTATCACTCGTTCATTCCATCATTATGCTCTATATTTTTTTATAATAGTTTTCTCAGCAAAATGTTGTCGTCGGACAAAGGGGGAACTTGGATTGATAAATAAGAGAAAGGGGACTAGAGCCTAAACAGTTGGAGAACCAGTGCATAGACAGTCAGGCCAGGTCAATGATAAAAGTTCATAAAGAGAAAGAAAACAATCAGACACAGTAAAAAGGGGGAAACACTTGTGGTGTAAACACATGGTTTATTGTCAGTAGCAGACAGACTGGTCTGTAGATTCAGGTGTTTACCAGTCAATGTGTGTCACTGTCCATCTGCCACCATTCTCTCTGCTTATGAGTGTTGCTGATAGCGGTAGTCTAAACATGTGGCAGGTCATCAGTGCCATTCTGTAATTTATCATATAATATAAACATAGTTGAAAACCAATGAAAATTTGTTAAACTTTGTTGGAAAGGAAACAGTGTGTTATGATGTGGGATTACAGTTACATTCCTCTGACGCCAAATCCTGGAAATATTGATGTCTGTGAATACATTGTATGTTGATGGTATATATGAACCACTACATTAATGTTTGTGTGTTCTGTAGAATGAACCGAGGTCGGACCAAAAACTATGAAGCAGATGTTGGGACTAAAACAACACATCATGTCATGTATCCAGAGAGTGTCATCAAACTGGAACACAATACGACTCATTTCTTGTTTTTTCCATTCAAGCAAAATGATTTTTACTGGCTCTTCAAAAAGTTTGACCCAATGTAAGTCAAACATATTGTTTCTTTGTTTTTTTAAAAAAAACACATGCCTAGTAACTAAAAAAACCTTCCAAACTAAACTCAAAATGAAAATATACCTGTTTCATGTGTAATTGTGTCATTTCACAGATTATTCATCTGAGTATAAAAAAACACTATAGTTGTTTTAAATTGTTGGAGCTCTCAGGATCTTTATTATTGTTCTTTCAATGTTATGAATTGTTAGCATTAAAGGTATAGGAATTATCCAATGAAATAATTTAAGGATATAATGTTGTCAAGAAGAAAAACTGTTTCTTTTTTAATTCAAAAAAAAATTCTTCCTTCAACAGAAAAACCCCCCAAAGGTTTGCTGACAAAGACTTGGTGAGTATTTTATATTATTGTTTTTAATAAGTGCTACTAAACGTTATGATGATTTATTTGTTCAAAGAAAGTCAAGTAACACTGCTCTAGGTTTATTTATTTACATTTTAAATGGCTTTAGTTTTATGACATACAAACAGAACATCAAAGAGAAAACACCTTTTTTGTGTTTGCACATTCTGTCAAAGGTAAACACTGTAAGAAGTGCAAGAAGTGCAACCCTTTATGGACAGTAATGCATGTTTTCTTATTCCAATTAAATAAATGATTTCATTTTATTGCATAATTGTGACCATCACTAGCCCTCGGTAAGGACGGGTAAGAAATACTTTATTTTAGGGAGGATGTAAAAAGAGACACCTGGGTAGTCATGGTAGGAAATGTAAAGGGTGGGAAGAGTTGATTATTGTAAAGTGAGAGTGAGATGTGTAGTTGTAGTTGTGTATATTGTGTTTATTGTGTTGTGTAATCAAACCAGTCAGGTGACCAGTGTGTAGCTTAGGTATAATGGTGGTGGGTGTGGTCAGAGGGAAGGAGTGAGTGGTAATAAATAAAACAGGTATTTAGGATCAACGTGTCTAAAGTTTTATCCACAGTCTAAGACATGTCAGTGTATCATAGACCAGTGTATGTGTAAGAACCGCTACCAGCAACAGTGGGGGCCAGGGAGCCCCAGGCTACCCCCCATGACCGAGCAGCCCCCCAGATACCCCAGATACCACAGGCTGAAAGGCAGCCACCGTCCCCCACACACACACTGAGAAATCCCCAAGGGGAAAATGTTTAATTATGATTTTAAATCGATTCAATGGCGATTGAATCATTGTCTTATTACGTGTTTTATGTGTCCCGTACTTTTTATTGAGAAGATCACAGTCTCCATGTGTTTAAACCATCAGTAATAATATGTCTATATAAGGATACACTCGTATTCATCGCCTCATGTTTACTGCACAGCAGCTCATTGAGGATCCAGAGATGAATAATAATGAGAAATCTGTGAATACACAGAGAGGGAGGGGCCATTCAGAGCAGAGAGGGAGGGGCCATTCGGGCAGAGCAGGAGTGTCTTTGCAAGAAAACAAAAGTAAAAACCCAAATAAAAATGTGCTGTTGCTGATGATGTTGAGCCTAAATGTGCAAAGTTTAAAATAGGTACAAAACGTTTAGTAACGAAATAAGTTGGTTAATCCATAACAATAATTTAATTACATTAGATAATTGAAAAAAGTACATTACTATATGTCTTTCTTCCCTTGTAGAAGAATATTCCCACCTTACTTTTAAAGATGTATTTTCAGTTTTAAGGAAGGAAGTTAATTAATAGTAAATGGCTAAATTTCCCACATGCATTAATTACCCAATATCATAAACATTATTATTGGGTCACAGTTTGACCAACCATTGGTGTCTCCCACAGTAAGACCAGGTGATGCAGTTATTCACAATGTTAAGAACAGAATTTACTCTTTTACAGGCAACGCATGATCACATGATCAAAAAGTGCAACAGAAAAATTCAACAGCTTAAAAAAATCCCCCCCCCAAAATTAAACAAATAAAAAAAACAAAAAACATTTAAAATCATCAACAAACACATGACATCATCAACATGACCATAAATCTCTCTCAATCATATACAGTAGAGAAAAAAAGTTTTTAACTTTGATTTAAAAATGTTCACATGTGATGCTGACTTCAGCTCTGCTGCAGTTTGTTCCACTTCTTTGCAGCATAACAACTAAACACAGCATCACCATGGTTACTGTGAGCTCTGGGCTCCACTATCTGACCTGTGTCCATAGATCTCAGAGACCTGCTGGGTTCATACCTGACTAACATCTCACTGATGTATTCTGGACCAAACCATTCACACATTTATAACCAGCAGCAGAACTTTACAGTCTCCTCTGAGGCTGACTGGGAGCCAGTGTAATGTGTTCTGGTTCAGACCTGAGCTGCAGCGTTCTGAACCAGCTGTAGATGTTTGATGAAGACCATTACAATAGTCCAGTCTGCTGGAGATAAAAGCATGGACCAGTTTCTCCTGATCTTTCTGAGTCATTAAACCTTTCACTCTGGAGATGTTCTTTAGGTGGTACCCCCCCACCCCCCCAAAAAAGTGATTTCTCATAAATTTGTGAGTCAAATATTACGACGGTTGGTGGTCCCGAAACATTGGCAAAAATCAATATATGAATGGGGCCCATTACCCCGTACGTGTCACAGGGGCCCCGGCATTTTTCAAATGACTCCTCCTCTCTTTAGATCAGAATGCAGTTTGGTATGAATACTCTATGAATTAATATGATGAAATGCCCAGAGCCCTTTTTTTAAAATGGGGTAAGAGGCACACCCCCCATTTCTGGTAATTTCCAAATTTATGGGAACATAGTTGTGTGAAATATCGTTTCAAATGTAATTCAACGTAGATTACAATTATGCCTTGTACAGTTTGATTAGGGGCCAGAGGGGTCCTTTTATCGGCAAATTCCATTAAAGTCGTTTAGTCCTTTATTTGTGAGTCAAAGATTGCAACAGTTAGTGGTAACGAATCATTGACACATACCAATATATGAATGAAGCTCATTACTCCGTATGTGCCACTGTGGCCCCATTTCTCAAATGACGACTCCTCTGATAGATAATGTAATTTGACATGGATATTCTAAGAGCCTCAAAGAGACACTTTTGTTACTCGGTGGAATTGAGTCATTTGCCTGAATTCTGGGGAACATGGTACGTGCTATTTGGTGTGGAGATGTTCCGCGGGCCCAGCTGTAGTTGATCTTGTTTTTAATGTAGAAGATTGAACTATATTCAGTAATAATATAGACTTTATTTGAATCCCTGACAGGTGATGATCCTGAATCCTGAATTCATGAAATATGTTTATGAAAACTGGCTTAGGAGAAAAGGATATTGGCCATCCACAGGCTTTTTAACCTTCGCTGTCAGCTTGTACATGTGTGATAAGGTTAGTACTAACACACAACTACAGTCAGGAAACAAGTGCACACCAGGCAAAACACGTAGTAGTGTTTGATTTAGAATATGTAAAGATGAAATAAATATGAATTCAATGCATCATTCTTTATTCCTCCAGGTTGATGTTTTTGGCTTTGGAGCTGATAAAGATGGAAACTGGAGCCACTACTTTGAACGCCTCAGGAACAAAAAGATAAAAACTGGAGCCCACCCTGGAGATTTTGAATATAATACATTACAAAAATTAAGCAAGAAAAAGAAAATACAGTTTTTTCAAAAGCTGTGATGTTTTAGTTTAATGATAATAAATATGATGATTGCTAGCTCTGTAAAGTCTGAGTGAAACAGAATTCACTGTGATATGATGTGTAGAGTTAGTTATAGAGTTATTCATAGCTAGAATGGTTCATTGTAAATTAACATATCATTTATGAGTGAGGACTGATCAACGGGCTATTGTTTAATCTTCTATTATAAGTATTGGGCTGTGTTTTTATTTAAGTACATTTTATATCTAAATTTCATACTAAGATATTTATGTCATCTAATCTCTTTTTTAACCCTTTAGGTTTGTTTTGGACAAAGAATAAAAAAGTGTTTTTCACTGGAGGACAAATAGTAAACACTTGGTCATTTCCTACATTTTCTTTCTCATAAAATCATCTATACCTGCTTATCATACAGATGGATTTCCTCTTATCACGATAACTTCTGGGATTTATTCTGCTGTACTACGATGCTGGTTAACGTCATCATAACTTGTTAATAAAGGTCCATTAATTATGCTGATGAACATATGATTATTATTATTATTATTATTATTATTATTATTATTATTATTATTATTATTAGTGAGGATGCAGTAGGCATCCTCACTATTGTTTTCCCTATACTTTATTATAGTTATTATTATTATTCTTCTTCCGTCTTACTCTAACTACTCCTTCATTTTTCAACCAATTTCAACGATTTTTGTCTCAAACTGTTCAACTATTTTCTGGACATTATGCTATGTTCTGATTTTTTTAAAACTTTTCAACTTTTTTTATTATTTCCGGTCAAATTTTTGGCTCTAATCCACTAACATTGGAAACTATGGTATACTTGGCACTCCTTCGGCGGCCATTTTGCTAAACCTTTGACATGTTCAGCTACTACAACCCATCACAACTTTTTCAACCTGTTTCAACTCATTTTAACTTTTTCAACCAGTTTCAACTTCTTTCAACTTTTTTCAACTTCTTTCAACTTTTTTTAACCAATTTGAAATTTTATAACCATTTTGAAATTTTATAACCAATTTCAACTTTTTTCAAATTTTTCAACCCATTTCAACTTCTTTCAACTTTCTTCAATTTTTTTTCAAACAAATCCAACTTCTTTCAACTTTTTCAACCGCATTGCTAATATTAATATTCTGCTCTTCATCATCACTCCTCCTCTTCATCACCAATCCTCCTCTTGTGAGGAGTTTGCAGGTTCTCATTTCACATCTCAAACTAATATCTGTAACTGCTCGGTCATTCTTTAAGCGATTTCCACCATTCAAACTTTCCCATGTTTCAAATATTCTGCTCTTCGTCATCACTCCTCCTCTTCATCACAAATTCACCTTCAGTGTGGAGTTTGCAGGTTCTCATTTCTCACCTACAACTTTAAACTTTAACTGTTTTGGCCATTTTTCAACCGATTTCCACCATTCAAACTTTGAATTGTGTCAAAAATTCACCTCTTCATCATCACCCATCCTCTTCATCACAAATTCACCTTTAGTGTGGGGTTTGCATGTTCTCATTCAGACTCAGAACTTAGTTCTTTCACAGCTCAGCCATTTTCCAACGGATTTCAACATTTCAAACTTTGACATGTTCAGCTGTTTGTTCACTTTCAGGTCATACAGGGATTTTTAAACACACTACTGTGTGAACTGGACTTCTAACTGGTTTAACTGGTTTTCCCCATCAAACTGGGATTTTGACACATACTGCTGTCTAAACTGGACTTCTAACTGGTTACACTGCTTTTTCCCTTCATACTGGGGTTTGTACTCATACTACTGTATGAACTGGACTTCTAACTGGTGGTACTGGTTTTTCAAGGTTTACTGGTTTTAATGTTTACTGGGCTAATGTTAATGGTAGTGTAATGCTAATGCTAGGGTAATGGTAATACAAGGCTATTGCTAATGCTAGGCTATTGCTAATGCTAAGCCATTGCTAATGCTAGGCTATTGCTAATACTAGGCTAATGCTAATGCTAGGTTAATGTTAATGCTAGGACAATGTTAAAGCTAGCACAATACTAATGCTAGCACAATGCTAATGCCAGCGCAATGCTAATGCTAGCGCAATGCTAATGCTAACGCAATGCCAATGCTAGCGCAATGCTAATAGTAGCGCAATGCTAATGCTAGCGCAATACTAATGCTAGCGCAATGCTAATGCTAGCGCAATGCTAATGCTAGCGCAATACTAACGCAATGCTAATGCTAGCGCAATGCTAATGCTAGCGCAATGCTAATGCTAACGCAATGCTAATGCTAGCGCAATGCAAATGTTAGAGCAATGCTAATGCTAGCGCAATGCTATCGTTAGCGCAATGCTAATGTTAGCGCAATGCTAATGTAATTCTAATGCTAGCGCAATGCTAATGCTAGCACAATGCCAATGTTAGCGCAATGCTAATGCTAGCACAATGCTAATGCTAACGCAATGCTAATGCTAGCACAATGCTAATGTTAGCGCAATGCTAATGCTAGCGCAATGCTATCATTAGCGCAATGCTAATGCTAGCGCAATGCTAATGCTAGCACAATGCCAATGTTAGCGCAATGCTAGCGCAATTCTAATTTTAGCGCAATGTTAATACTAGCACAATGCCAATGTTAGCGCAATGCTAATGCTAGCACAATGCTAATGCTAGCACAATGTTAATGCCGGCGCAATGCTAATGCTAGCGTAATGTTAATGCTAGCACAATGCTAATGCTAGCATAATGCTAATACTAGCGCAATGCTAATACTAGCGCAATGCTAATGCTAGCGCAATACTAACGCAATGCTATTGCTAATGCTAGCACAATGCTAATGCTAGCGCAATGCTAATGCTAGCGCAATGCTAATGCTAGCACAATGCTAATTTTAGCGCACTGCTAATGTTAGAGCAATGCTATTGCTAGCACAATGTCAATGTTAGCGCAATGTTAATGCTAGCGCAATGCTAATGTTAATGCTAGCACAATGCTAATGCTAGCGCAATGCTAATGCTAACGCAATGCTAATGTTAGCGTAATGCTAATGTTTGCGCAATGCTAGCGCAATTCTAATGCTAGTGCAATGCTAATGCTAGCACAATGCCAATGTTAGCGCAATGCTAATGCTAACACAATGCTAATGCTAGCACAATGCTAATGCTAGCACAATGCTAATGTTAATGCTAGCACAATGCTAATGCTAGCGCAATGCTAATGCTAACGCAATGCTAATGTTAGCGCAATGCTAATGTTTGCGCAATGCTAGCGCAATTCTAATGCTAGTGCAATGCTAATGCTAGCACAATGCCAATGTTAGCGCAATGCTAATGCTCACACAATGCTAATGCTAGCACAATGCTAATGCTAGCACAATGCTAATGCTAGCGCAATGCTAATGTTAGCACAATGCTAATGTTGGAGCAATGCTAATGCTAGCGCAATGCTAATGTTCAAATTTTTCAACCCATTCCAACTTCTTTCAACTTTTTTCAACTTTCTTCAATTTTTTTCAACTAAAACCAACTCTTTTCAACTTTTTCAACCGCATTGCTAATATTAATATTCTGCTCTTCATCATCACTCCTCCTCTTCATCACCAATCCTCCTCTTGTGAGGAGTTTGCAGGTTCTCTTTTCAAACCTCAGTTTGTCTTGATCTTTTGAAACATCCTTTAAATCCCTTAAAATGTTTTTCTTCTCTGTCAACTTCTTGCTTTTCTTTTAACATTTTTCAACATTACTTCTGCATATATCCATGCAAATGTTCAAGCATGTTTTAAAATAATTCATTGTTTTTCCAATTATTTTTTTTTAACATTATTCAACATGCCTTCAGCCTGTCTCCATTCAGCATTTTGGAGTTTCTAGATTGCCCAGTACGAGTGAGTGAGTGGATGCCTGTGCGTGTGTATGTCGTGTATGCCAGGGTGCACCCCTGCCTAGCACCCAATGAGAGCTGGAAATAGGCACCAGCGGACACCAGCTCCCAGCAGACGGGGGTCTCCCAGCAGACAGCCAGCAGACCCCCGTGACCATGAAAAAGAGCAAACAGGTCAAAAAATTGATGGATAGATCTTCTCTATTCTCTCATGCAGCGTACTGCATCCTCACTTGCATTTCCTTCAGGAAATGCAAATATTCTAGTTATAGTTATTATTATTATTCTTCTTCCGTCTTACTCTAACTACTCCTTCATTTTTCAACCAATTTCAACGATTTTTGTCTCAAACTGTTCAACTATTTTCTGGACATTATGCTATGTTCTGATTTTTTTAAAACTTTTCAACTTTTTTTATTATTTCCGGTCAAATTTTTGGCTCTAATCCACTAACATTGGAAACTATGGTATACTTGGCACTCCTTCGGCGGCCATTTTGCTAAACCTTTGACATGTTCAGCTACTACAACCCATCACAACTTTTTCAACCTGTTTCAACTCATTTTAACTTTTTCAACCAGTTTCAACTTCTTTCAACTTTTTTCAACTTCTTTCAACTTTTTTTAACCAATTTGAAATTTTATAACCATTTTGAAATTTTATAACCAATTTGAAATTTTATAACCAATTTCAACTTTTTTCAAATTTTTCAACCCATTTCAACTTCTTTCAACTTTCTTCAATTTTTTTTCAAACAAATCCAACTTCTTTCAACTTTTTCAACCGCATTGCTAATATTATATTCTGCTCTTCATCATCACTCCTCCTCTTCATCACCAATCCTCCTCTTGTGAGGAGTTTGCAGGTTCTCATTTTACATCTCAAACTAATATCTGTAACTGCTCGGTCATTCTTTAAGCGATTTCCACCATTCAAACTTTCCCATGTTTCAAATATTCTGCTCTTCGTCATCACTCCTCCTCTTCATCACAAATTCACCTTCAGTGTGGAGTTTGCAGGTTCTCATTTCTCACCTACAACTTTAAACTTTAACTGTTTTGGCCATTTTTCAACCGATTTCCACCATTCAAACTTTGAATTGTGTCAAAAATTCACCTCTTCATCATCACCCATCCTCTTCATCACAAATTCACCTTTAGTGTGGGGTTTGCATGTTCTCATTCAGACTCAGAACTTAGTTCTTTCACAGCTCAGCCATTTTCCAACGGATTTCAACATTTCAAACTTTGACATGTTCAGCTGTTTGTTCACTTTCAGGTCATACAGGGATTTTTAAACACACTACTGTGTGAACTGGACTTCTAACTGGTTTAACTGGTTTTCCCCATCAAACTGGGATTTTGACACATACTGCTGTCTAAACTGGACTTCTAACTGGTTACACTGCTTTTTCCCTTCATACTGGGGTTTGTACTCATACTACTGTATGAACTGGACTTCTAACTGGTGGTACTGGTTTTTCAAGGTTTACTGGTTTTAATGTTTACTGGGCTAATGTTAATGGTAGTGTAATGCTAATGCTAGGGTAATGGTAATACAAGGCTATTGCTAATGCTAGGCTATTGCTAATGCTAAGCCATTGCTAATGCTAGGCTATTGCTAATACTAGGCTAATGCTAATGCTAGGTTAATGTTAATGCTAGGACAATGTTAAAGCTAGCACAATACTAATGCTAGCACAATGCTAATGCCAGCGCAATGCTAATGCTAGCGCAATGCTAATGCTAACGCAATGCCAATGCTAGCGCAATGCTAATGGTAGCGCAATGCTAATGCTAGCGCAATACTAATGCTAGCGCAATGCTAATGCTAGCGCAATGCTAATGCTAGCGCAATACTAACGCAATGCTAATGCTAGCGCAATGCTAATGCTAGCGCAATGCTAATGCTAACGCAATGCTAATGCTAGCGCAATGCAAATGTTAGAGCAATGCTAATGCTAGCGCAATGCTATCGTTAGCGCAATGCTAATGTTAGCGCAATGCTAATGTAATTCTAATGCTAGCGCAATGCTAATGCTAGCACAATGCCAATGTTAGCGCAATGCTAATGCTAGCACAATGCTAATGCTAACGCAATGCTAATGCTAGCACAATGCTAATGTTAGCGCAATGCTAATGCTAGCGCAATGCTATCATTAGCGCAATGCTAATGCTAGCGCAATGCTAATGCTAGCACAATGCCAATGTTAGCGCAATGCTAGCGCAATTCTAATTTTAGCGCAATGTTAATACTAGCACAATGCCAATGTTAGCGCAATGCTAATGCTAGCACAATGCTAATGCTAGCACAATGTTAATGCCGGCGCAATGCTAATGCTAGCGTAATGTTAATGCTAGCACAATGCTAATGCTAGCATAATGCTAATACTAGCGCAATGCTAATACTAGCGCAATGCTAATGCTAGCGCAATACTAACGCAATGCTATTGCTAATGCTAGCACAATGCTAATGCTAGCGCAATGCTAATGCTAGCGCAATGCTAATGCTAGCACAATGCTAATGTTAGCGCACTGCTAATGTTAGAGCAATGCTATTGCTAGCACAATGTCAATGTTAGCGCAATGTTAATGCTAGCGCAATGCTAATGTTAATGCTAGCACAATGCTAATGCTAGCGCAATGCTAATGCTAACGCAATGCTAATGTTAGCGCAATGCTAATGTTTGCGCAATGCTAGCGCAATTCTAATGCTAGTGCAATGCTAATGCTAGCACAATGCCAATGTTAGCGCAATGCTAATGCTAACACAATGCTAATGCTAGCACAATGCTAATGCTAGCACAATGCTAATGCTAATGCTAGCACAATGCTAATGCTAGCGCAATGCTAATGCTAACGCAATGCTAATGTTAGCGCAATGCTAATGTTTGCGCAATGCTAGCGCAATTCTAATGCTAGTGCAATGCTAATGCTAGCACAATGCCAATGTTAGCGCAATGCTAATGCTCACACAATGCTAATGCTAGCACAATGCTAATGCTAGCACAATGCTAATGCTAGCGCAATGCTAATGTTAGCACAATGCTAATGTTGGAGCAATGCTAATGCTAGCGCAATGCTAATGTTCAAATTTTTCAACCCATTCCAACTTCTTTCAACTTTTTTCAACTTTCTTCAATTTTTTTCAACTAAAACCAACTCTTTTCAACTTTTTCAACCGCATTGCTAATATTAATATTCTGCTCTTCATCATCACTCCTCCTCTTCATCACCAATCCTCCTCTTGTGAGGAGTTTGCAGGTTCTCTTTTCAAACCTCAGTTTGTCTTGATCTTTTGAAACATCCTTTAAATCCCTTAAAATGTTTTTCTTCTCTGTCAACTTCTTGCTTTTCTTTTAACATTTTTCAACATTACTTCTGCATATATCCATGCAAATGTTCAAGCATGTTTTAAAATAATTCATTGTTTTTCCAATTATTTTTTTTTTAACATTATTCAACATGCCTTCAGCCTGTCTCCATTCAGCATTTTGGAGTTTCTAGATTGCCCAGTACGAGTGAGTGAGTGGATGCCTGTGCGTGTGTATGTCGTGTATGCCAGGGTGCACCCCTGCCTAGCACCCAATGAGAGCTGGAAATAGGCACCAGCGGACACCAGCTCCCAGCAGACGGGGGTCTCCCAGCAGACAGCCAGCAGACCCCCGTGACCATGAAAAAGAGCAAACAGGTCAAAAAATTGATGGATAGATCTTCTCTATTCTCTCATGCAGCGTACTGCATCCTCACTTGCATTTCCTTCAGGAAATGCAAATATTCTAGTTATTATTATTTTCACAGTGAGTGTTGGAATCAGGTCTCAGGAAATCTGACTGACTGCTTTCATATCTGTGTGTGTGTTTTATAAACCATAACCAAAGTTTACTCATCCTTTGTTAATCATTAACAGACACTTCATAAAGTGTATAAATTGTTATAATGTGTGCATCGATAAACTGTTTAATATCACATTAATTATAGCATTACAAATCATTAAAAAACATTATTAGCTATTATTTATATGTTTGTTATCAGTAAATAACTATTAACTAAATGTTAAATAACTATCTATTAACCATTATTTACCCTTTATCGATGATGGTTGTTATAAAGTGTTACCAGCAACGGTAGTGTTTTTGGAGCAGGAAGTAACCAATGCCACGCCTGGACTAGTCAAGGCGAAGGCAGGTGCGTTTTTGCATGTCGTAGATCTTGACACCCTTGCGGATGGCCTCGACAATGGCCTGTCTGGAATTCTGGATTGCCTCCTCCAGCTCGGGGGACCATGAGAACTTACAACTTGGGCTGAGAAATGGCTTAAAGGGCGCCATTGTGTTGCGCATCTGGGCATTGTTGGCCGCCTGGTTCACAAGCCCAAACCAGCTCCTGATGTCCGTTGTGGAGTCAGAGGTGGGGAAATCTCGTATAGTGTCCAAGTACTTGGGAAACGTCTCTATAGTGGCATCCGAGACTCTGAAACCAGCAAAATCAACAGTCCTCTCAGGAAATTGGAGTTTGTCTGGGTTCAACACAATGCCCGATTTACCGACACGTGTGAGTAAGCCAATGGTTCTCCACCAGCGCTGTTCCAGGTCAGCATCATGGTGGATAGTGTCATCAACAGAGCTTTCCTTGCACTCATAGTCTGAAAGGATGGCATCAAAACAGCGGTTGTAGCCATTCCTCAATGAAAGGAAACCTTGAGGTGCCCTGGTATAGCCCCTGTGTCTGAAGGGCGTGATAAAGATAGTCAGGTGACGATCGCAATTGCACAGGGGCACACTATGGTAACCGTTCCTGGTCTTTGGGGATACGGCGTGTGAAATGGAAAGGGGACTCAGTGGCAAAAATCTCACGCTGGCAGAACTTGTTGAGAGGCAAGAGGTCCACTGTCCTGCAGAGTGAACCATCGTGCTTTCGGGTGACTACCATACGATGGCACCTCGTCACAGGTTCACCGTAGGGCACACGTTCAATGACACCGAGGGCCTCGACCCGGAGGAGATCATCATAGACTCTCTGCTGCCAGTGTAGGGGCACGGTGGCTGCGGTGTGGCATGCTTTGGGTGGGGCTGCTGGGTCTACGTGTATCTCGACAGGGTGCCCCTCCATGCATGGCAACACTTGATGGGGGCAGGTGTTAAATGCAGATGAGGCGTATCTCTCGAGCAGCCAACCTTTCATCTGGCCATTATTTTCTGGTGTGCAAGGGAATGGCAGGTCCGTGGGCTGTACTGGTGGGACTGTACACTGGGGGTACGAGCACTGGGCAGGATGAGTACTATTTAAATCCTTGCAGATAAAAAAAAAACGCTTCTACATCCTAACTGCAACACTGGATAAAGTGTGTATAACTATAGGCCTATATGTTGTCATACTGAATAATTCTGTTAATGGAGATTAGCAGCAATGATGATTTTAAAACAAAAATCACGGAATCACGGAAAAAGGATTGTCTGATCCGAGGGCCTCGTTATGAACATTCAGGTCTGCATTTAGAATAATGACCAATCTGAGCATTAATACAGGACAGAGCAGATGCAGCGTCTGACCAATCACAAACATGGAGAAATCCTGCAAAGCACCTTATTTTACATACTATGGAGGAACAATAATAAAACCAACACTGCAGAAAAAGCAGGAGGGAAGGAATGCTGACAGTGAATAAGCGGATTCGGCATCTCGCTGCGCGCAAAGCATGTTGGTCCGGGTCAAAGGTCAGGACTACCCAGCTCCCGCCTAGCTCGTATCATAAAACGTAAACATGGCCGAGTCTGACAAAGATATTAAATATTTTGAGCGTTGTGAAGTGGATGTTTTAAAAGAATATTGTAAGAGACGTGGACATGTTGTTACTGGGAAGAGGAAGAAAGAACTGGTGGCCCTCGCTTGGGCATTGTCATTTCAAAAAGCGCCTATAGTTTTGACAAAACAGCAGGAACGAGAGGCTGTCAACCTTGATTATAAATCTCTGCCCGAGATCGATGTTGACAGCTGATCCTGGGGGGATCGGGCATATTGTGGCGAGAAAGAAAAGGACGCCAACAAACCCCCGAAACCTGCTGGGTGAGAGACACCTCTCTAACATGTACACCACAATATAATATTTATATACTAGTTTACTAGTTAGCTTTAATGTAGTACAGTATATGTCAAACTTACTGATTTAATCCATTCGGCACGACGTTCTGGATCTTTTCTTTCAGTAGGAAATGGGATGAGTACGTATGGCGGGTCGCATATACATCGTGAGGTTCCTTTATTGCACTCGTGAACGGGGCAAAACTCTTTCATCCACGTATTAAGCCCACGTGTACCGTTGGAACAGCCACGCACTGAACAATGGGACCCTGGCATATTGCCTTAAAACGACCTTAAGCAAAGTAAATGCCTAAAAGTCCGTATAAGTAGCCGGTTGTTCCGCTAGACAGGGGCTTTGTTGACACGCTGGGCAGTCGTGAACTCTGACCCGGATATATTGACCCGGGAATCGCGCATGCGTACTGATAATGCTGATTTGGCTTATTGATGACTATTATTGCGTAAACTTGTGACATTATGCAATATAAATTCATCAGATGATAAACAGACAGCAATCTGATCAGCCAGTTTCACTTTATTACAGCACATACGTGTTTCTTTTCACGATGTCTGCCTCAGTAATTTCCAAACACTTCCACAGATACGGGTCATGTGTTTCCTGTACGACCAGAGTCAGAGCTTGGTCCACATTAGTGGCAGTAAGTAGAACTGCTTTACAGTGAGGGTTGGACTGATCCAGGGCTGCCCTTTGTCACTAATTCTGTTCATAACTTTTATGGACAGATGATGTAGTTCTGTTGGCTCCATCAGGTTGTGACCTTCAGCTTCAATTGATCAGTTCACAGCTGAGTGTGAAGCAGGATGAGAATCAGAACCTCCAGATGAGTCCATGGTTCTCGACTGTTAAAGGTGGAGTGTCTTCTCCGTGTTGTATAAATACCTCAGGGTCTGGTTCTCAGTGAGGGAAGGATGGAGCAAGAAGTTACTCAACTGAACTTTATTTATAGAGGCCTTTAAGGCAGCCACAGCTGGCACAAAGTGCTGTACACAATAAATACAAACAGCAAAACAATAAAATAAACTTAGTAAACAGGACACTAAAACAGGAGCAAATTTCCATAATAGGTTAAAACCCAAGGAATAAAAATGGATTCTAAAAGCAGTTTTAAAACTGGTTAATTGATGCAAAGCCTGCAGTGATCCGTAAAGATTCAGAGGGAGCGTCAAGCTGAAGGTTTTTAGTCGACTGACTAAAGGTCAAGTTGGCCATTAGTCAGTCTTTGTCAGTTTCTAGTCAACCTTCAGTCAGTTTTTCGTCAGCCTTTAGTCCTGTCAGGTTCTGTTTATTTAGCCCTTGGGGTCCTTTTTAAGTTATTATGTGTCTTTGTTTATTCGGTTTGAGTCTAGTCATGTTTAACTCTTGTCTGTGTTTCAGGTGTTCCTACTTGTGGCTCCACCCCCCAGTGATGTCTGTGTGCTTGGTTGGTGCCTGATTAGCTCATGTTTCCACCCAGGTGTGGGCCATTCCCAATCAAGCTTCCCTCACTATTTAGCTGAGTGCTTGGACACAGTATGACTGTGGGATCATTGTGATTGTCATTGTGAGTATATTGTCTTCCCTCCTCGTGTCCTGCTGTGTCTGGTCTTTGCTCCCTGTACCTCCTGTCTTTTTGGATTTAAGTTTTGTTTTGTTTTGATAATAAAAGGATGGACTGGTTCCAAGAACGCTATGCATCGATCCTGCCTCCCCACACCGGACCATAACAGAATGATCCTGGCAGAAAGGACTGTCTATTGGTAGAGCTACCTTCTGGAGGCCAGGGAAGCTCTGTTATATGGACCAGAGAAGGATCCTGTCAGGGATGTGTACTCTGGGGCTCGACTGGCTGCCGGAAGACCCCGGAGCCTGCAACGAGGTAGAGGTCGGTCCAAAAAGAAGGGCCAACCCCGCCAGTCCCCTAGCTTCCAGGCTAGTGTCCCTGTATCTCCTAGCTCCCAGGCTAGCGTCCCTGTTAGTCCTAGCTCCCAGGCTAGCGTCCCTGTTAGTCCTAGCTCCCAGGCTAGCGTCCCTGTTAGTCCTAGCTCCCAGGCTAGCTTCCCTGTTAGTCCTAGCTCCCAGGCTAGCGTCCCTGTAAGTCCTAGCTCCCACGCGAGCGTCCCTGTAAGTCCTAGCTCCCACGCGAGCGTCCCTGTAAGTCCTAGCTCCCACGCGAGCGTCCCTGTAAGTCCTAGCTCCCACGCGAGCGTCCCTGTAAGTCCTAGCTCCCACGCGAGCGTCCCTGTAAGTCCTAGCTCCCACGCGAGCGTCCCTGTAAGTCCTAGCTCCCACGCGAGCGTCCCTGTAAGTCCTAGCTCCCACGCGAGCGTCCCTGTAAGTCCTAGCTCCCACGCGAGCGTCCCTGTAAGTCCTAGCTCCCACGCGAGCGTCCCTGTAAGTCCTAGCTCCCACGCGAGCGTCCCTGTAAGTCCTAGCTCCCACGCGAGCGTCCCTGTAAGTCCTAGCTCCCACGCGAGCGTCCCTGTAAGTCCTAGCTCCCACGCGAGCGTCCCTGTAAGTCCTAGCTCCCACGCGAGCGTCCCTGTAAGTCCTAGCTCCCACGCGAGCGTCCCCGTTAGTCCTAGCTCCCAGGCTAGCGTCCCCGTTAGTCCTAGCTCCCAGGCTAGCGTCCCCGTTAGTCCTAGCTCTCAGGCTAGCGTCCCCGTTAGTCCTAGCTCTCAGGCTAGCGTCCCCGTTAGTCCTAGCTCTCAGGCTAGCGTCCCCGTTAGTCCTAGCTCTCAGGCCAGCGTTCCCGTTAGTCCTAGCTCCCAGGCTAGAGTTCCTGTGTCTCCTAGCTGTCAGGCTAGCCTTCCTGAATCCCCTAGCTGTCAGAATAGCCTTCCTGAGGCTCCACACACCCGGCCGCCGCCTGCCCTGCCGCCAGTCCCGGCTCCCTGCACCAGGCCGCCAACTATGAAAAATCATCGAAGGAATTTGCGTATCTCTAACGGTTTGGTTGTGGCACCACTGCAAATTTGCAATGCTAATTTTCATTAGCATGCCACAATTTTAAAATCCCTATAACTGACAAACAAATTTCGATCAGCTTCAAATTTCACACAAATGACATTTGCCCAAGCTTAATCATGACTGCCTTGAAACATTTCCCATCATGCCTTGCGTTTTTGACTGGTGCCATTTACGGTCATGTTCACTGTTAGCAATTATAGCACGCCATCATAGGAAAATGCATATAACTCTCTAAGGTGGCATTAGCTCAGTCCGTAGAGACATGGGTTGAAAACCGGAGGGTAGTCGGTTCAAGACCAAAATACAGAAGGTGTTCTGGTAGTTGGAGATGTGCTCGAGCACTGTCGAGGAGCCCTTGAGCAAGGCACCAAACCCCAACACTCTGGTGCGCTCCCTTCATTGTGGAAGCAGCCCCACTCTGACATCTCTCCATTGATGCATGTCCACAGGTCCTGTGTGTGATTTGGGTCTATGTGTGTGAGAAGCAGGTCCCTAAAAAAATAAGTGTAACGTAATTAAAAATTTTAAATGTAAAGTTCAAACTGCTTCATATTTGATACACATGGTAACTGTTCATCCCTAAACAAGACTCAATAAGAAAGTTACCCATCATGCCTTGCGTGACGCTAACAGCTCTAGCGGAAAGATGATGTCGTGTTGACTTCAAAATACTGTTGGATGAACCGAGACAGATGGGAGGAGTCGCTGATGAAAAGAAACAGGCTGTGATCAGTGGGAGGGGCCTATAATGTCACCGGAAAAATCTTTGCCATGTTTCCGTTCAAATACTCATACAGTCATTCTACTCCACACGCACGGACACATTACAGACAGGAAACAATAGCAGCAGCAATAAAACACTCAAATCAAGTTGTAGTATTTCACTTTCCCCGCAGGGAACAGCTGCAGATACCACAGCCAGAGGTGGAAAGAGTACAGAAAAAATCTCCCATGCAATAAAAAAGTACAAATACATGTATAAAAATCGATGAGGTAAGTGCTTGTGTCAATACAGTAGTCCCTCGCTATGTCGCGGTTCATCTTTCGCGGCCTCTGTGTTTCGCAGATATTTTTTACAGTGCAATTTTGGATGCATTTCTTATAGCATATGAACGTACATTGTGTTCTGCGTTCTGATTGGCTAATGTTGTGTTCACCCACCAGAGACACATCCAACACGGTGAATTTCACTACCTGCTGAAGTGAGGAGCTGTGCTCCTTTTTCTCCTCTCATAAACATAAACCACCAAGCTGATGTGATTAGCAGCTAATGCTATGCTAGCTCAGTGCTACAGAGAGAACTTTTACCTGCTACTACCACCTCCTCTCTGATTCTCCTCCACACCTAATCTTTCCTAGTCCTGGTTATAAGGGGCGTGTCCTACAGCTCCATGTGGTCACACACAGCTTCTACTCCATGGTTGAATGGATGAACAGACCAGTGTCTGTGTTGATGTGACGTCATCACTAGCAGTGTGACTATGAAGTGTTGTATGTTTGAAAACAGGTTTATGTTTTAAAATCTATAAAGGTTTGAACTTTGAGAATGTTTAAATAAGAGAGAAATGTTCATTCCTGTCTGAGAAAAGTGTATAAAGTGTGTGGTGAGGGGTTTTACAGCCTTAAAACATGTAGAATAATTGTAAAAAAAAAAAGCTGACTACTTCGCGGATTTCGGATAACCCCCACGATAAACGAGGGAATACTGTATATCTAATGTGTCAGAGCATCCAATAAAACATTTTCCAGTAAGAGAACAATTCCTATTTTTAGGAAATTCTGAAAGCAAAAAATGCGGACAGTATGTTATATAAAGTCTGTAAAATATTCTAGGTGGAATGTCAAAAACTTTGTATGCATCTATGCATTTAAAACAAACTGTCTAATGAACAGACATTGATTATGCATAGATTGTGTATAAACATCAAAGAAAACATAAAAAATATGCTTAATGTAATTATGAGAAGTAATAGTGCTTATGTCAGTGCAGATATTTACAACTAACAGAGCCATTGTTAAGGGGCCTAATTTATGAACGCTGCGTATGTAAAAAAGAAAGCATATACCACTTATAAGCAACGTTATATATATATATATATATATATTAGCATTAGGGTGTTCAGCTTTATGTGCACAGTGTGCAACAGGGGTAAAAGAAAGAAGGTTAATAATAGTAAATGAGCTTTTAACGACAACCTAATGCTATATAAACAGCCTAAAAACAAAGTTAGCTCGCTAAGCTAACATACCTCTGACCAAGTGGTCGCTACAGCATCAGCAGACTCTGCTCCTCCTGACCACAGACGTAGGTTTAAAATCCACTTTTTACGGCGTTGTTCTGTGAGCTTTTTACATTTCTCACCTTTGTTAACAACAATCTTCAGTACTTCATAAAATCTATTTTCCTTTTCTAAGTTAGAACGGTTGGAGCATCCGTAAACTACACAAAACATGGGCATTTTGATGATTTCAGATTCTCAAGTTTCACTTACTGCCCTCCATCAGAATTTAGCGCTCTCGCTTTGTGAGTGACGTCACGGATGGAAATACCACTACACAGTTATTCTGCACTTTTAGTAACACACATGTCAAATTAATGTCTGACAGTGACATTAACTAAAACATTATTCCGACCGACACGGGGTTCTTGGATCCTGCCCGAGTTCTCGAATCAGGGTCCCGAGGTCAAGGGCTATTTCATTACGCTTTCGTTTTGTTGGATTTATCTGACTTCCGAGTGCAATAGAATGCATCATTAATCGGGCCGAAAAAAGAAGACATATCGTCGTTCCGCTAGAGCTGTTAGCTTCGGATGCCACTGAAAGTGGCGCCATCTGAGAATGTAAGGCATGATGGGTAATTTTTTTATTGAGTCTTGTTTAGGGATGGACAGTCATCATGTGTATCAAATATGAAGCAGTTTGAACTTTGCATTTGAGAGTTATATGTATTTTCCTATTATGGCGTGCTATAGTTGCTAACAGTGAACATGACTGTAAATGGCACCAGTCAAAAATGCAAGGCATGATGGGAA
This sequence comes from Gouania willdenowi, assembly GCF_900634775.1. Classification (NCBI taxonomy): domain Eukaryota; kingdom Metazoa; phylum Chordata; class Actinopteri; order Blenniiformes; family Gobiesocidae; genus Gouania; species Gouania willdenowi. Next base: position 3,564,748 of record NC_041046.1, read on the forward strand.
ATGTTTTAAGGCAGTCATGACTAGGCTTGAAAAAATGTCATTTGTGTGAATTTTGAAGTAAATTTTGTTCATATTGGTCAAACCTGCCGGCCGTTCATTGCATTTTTTGCATCTATTATGTTCTGTGTAATGTGGAATTTTAATGTTGTGTATGAGAGTTATTCTATTTAGTTTTTCTATTATGGCGTACAAAATGGCACTGGTGTAAAAAATCCAGTATGAAAGAAAAAAACAGTTAAAAATCACTCTCAGTGACGTTGATGCGAATCCATTGAAAAATAGCAAAGATACAGCATTTTGAATGTGATGGCAAAGATTTTTCCGGTGACACTATAGGCCCCTCCCACTGATCACAGCCTGTTTTTTTTCATCAGCGACTGCTCCCAACTGTCTCGGTTCATCCAACAGTATTTTGAAGTCAACACGACATATCATTTTTCCGCTAGAGCTGTTAGCGTCGCGCAAGGCATGATGGGTAACTTTCTTATTGAGTCTTGTTTAGGGATGAACAGTTACCATGTGTATCAAATATGAAGCAGTTTGAACTTTGCATTTAAAATTTAAATTTTTTTATTTTTTTAGGGACCTGCTTCTCACACACATAGACCCAAATCACACACAGGACCTGTGGACATGCATCAATGGAGAGATGTCAGAGTGGGGCTGCTTCCACAATGAAGGGAGCGCACCAGAGTGTTGGGGTTTGGTGCCTTGCTCAAGGGCTCCTCGACAGTGCTCGAGCACCCCTCCAACTACCAGAACACCTTCTGTATTTTGGTCTTGAACCGACTACCCTCCGGTTTCCAACCCATGTCTCTACGGACTGAGCTAATGCCACCTTAGAGAGTTATATGCATTTTCCTATGATGGCGTGCTATAATTGCTAACAGTGAACATGATCGTAAATGGCACCAGTCAAAAATGCAAGGCATGATGGGAAATGTTTCAAGGCAGTCATGATTAAGCTTGGGCAAATGTCATTTGTGTGAAATTTGAAACTGATCGAAATTTGTTTGTCAGAGTTATAGGGGTTTAAAATTGTGGCATGCTAATGAAAATTAGCATTGCAAATTTGCGGTGGTGTCACGACCAAACCATTAGAGATACGCAAATTCCTTCGATGATTTTTCATCTTCAGTGGGTTTTAAGTGTTCTGGCCAAGTTTGAAGCAAATCGGATGAAGCCCTTCAGACTAGTTCGCGAAACGCCAATTTTGACCTTTGACCCAAGATGGCTGACTTCCTGTTTGGTTTTGGGCAGTGTCATAATGTAACTATTTGCTCATCTTCGGGTCAATAATATATGTGGCGAATTTCGTACATATCCTTCAAACCTGCCGGTCGTGCGGTTCCATTGCATATTTTGCGTACATAATGCGCCAATTTATCAACATTTTCACCAGGCCTGAGGTGCATGCAAATTTTGGTGAGTTTTTGGGCATGCTCAGGGAATGAAAATGAGCAAATAGCAATATTATCAAAGGCAGGCTGTGTATAACAATAGTAAATAGTAGGGTCAGAAGTAGTGGCTGGGGTCGGTTACCCAAGGTCGCGTGTCCCAATGTTGGGGATTTGGGTTTGGTCTGAGCAAATTCAGTGCAAATTGGTGGAAATACAGCTGAGATATTGCATTGAAATGCTTTAGCATCAGTATTAACAATAAGTTAGCATTAGCATTAATGTTACATTAGCATTAAGCTAGCAATAGCATTCATGTCGTATTAGCCTCGCATTTGCATTAACGTAGCATTAGTCTATCCATTAATGCTTTTTCTCCATCAGCGACCTGTTCTTATCTTATAAGATTCATCCAACACTATTTTGAAGTCAACATGACACATCGTCTTTCCACTGTTAGCATTAATCTTCCTAAGTGTTCTGGCCGAGTTTGAAACTAATCGCATGGCCTTCGGACCCTAATAATTAAAAAAAACAAAGTGCATTACAATAGGGTCCTATTGTAATTGGTGTTGGTGCTCTGGCCCTAATAATAATAATAATAATAATGCATTAGATTTATATAACGCTTTTTTGGACACAAAACATTTTCCATGGCATTATTCTTTTACTCCACACACAGTGGTGCTAAGCTACTGTTATGGACATCTGTGAGCATAGACTAAATGTCAAAAATGAACCAAAACATCTTTTGTGGAATTTATTCCAGAGCTCTGGCATGAACAAAAAGGTACAGATGAAGAGGTATCGTTTGAGAAAAAGAAAAAGTGGCAAACACACAGTAACAACACAGATTTCTTTTTGTATAAAAAATAAATCTGGTCAGAAAGGCTGCTATTGGCTAATCACATCACAGAGGAAGGGACGCCTGCAAGAACTTTGTTATAATTTTGTCTGACACTACAAGAGAATCTCTGTGACAACAAGACATGAAATTGTCTGAGGAAAACATAACATTGAGAAACAGAGCTCTGACATGCAGGGCGGAAGAAATATACATGTATAATAATCTATATCGGCATCTATTAGATCAGAATTATAATGTGCATATAATTCTACCATTACACTACTATTGTAGCCACAGCTGCCCTGGGGCAGACTGACAGAAGCGCCATAGGCCCCTCCCACCACCACCAACACTCACTCACGCACTACATTCATACTAGGCAATGTGGGTGAAATGCCTTGCCCAAGGACACAATGTTCTCCATCCACCTACTAACCAGGCCCAGAATCTAACCAGATCAGCCAATGACTGACAGGTATGGCCACCCTTACCTCGTCCCAGTTGATAAAGGTGCAGCATGAAAAAATAAATGATTCCCTAAAGACAAACTTCTGAATTGTGGAGATGAAAATTAGTAGTTAACTTTATCTAATGCTTTTTCTGCATCTACTTTTTAAAAATAAAATAAAATAAAATACTTTAAAATAAACCACTGCAACAAAGTGGTTTACAAGCCAAACATTGGAGGAAATCAGAGACAAAAGAAAAACTTAAACACAAATGATTATTAAAAATAAAAATGATGATAGATGTACAAATGTTAACATTGTTTTTCTCTTTTCATAGTAAGTTGATTGTAAGTATTTTGAATACCTAAAGTAAAAGCAAAAATGTTGTTCTTCAACTCAGTGGTGTGTTCTAATATTAATTATGTTTGTGGGCAAATGTTTGCTTTTCAGGTAAATTAAATATGAACCATGCCTCACAGCAAACCCAGTCTACATATTTGCTGACAACAGTGCTCATCATTTTTATTTGACAAATACACAAAGTAAACATCAAATATTTTAGTAATTTAGAGGAGAAATTATGAATATAAAGAGGGAGCTGAAAGGACATAATTTCACAAGGAAGAATTGAGGTAATACAATAACTTCATATTTTCCATTTAAAATGTATCAATGTATTAAAAATAGCAGGCTTTTAAAGTTGTTTTAACACCTTGTATCATAGTTACATCTGACGTTTTAAAAAAAAATTAAACAGTTCAAAATTCAACAAATAAATCTACATAGTGATTGAGAAATATGTCTTTCTGTCGTAATGTCTACGCACCACTGCCTCCACCACCACCGGTCCAAGATGGCGGCGCTGTTGACATGTCTCTCCACAGCCGATGCGGCGTCTACGTATATAATGTCTATGGTTATATACTGTATATTGTTTTCAGTGTCTTCCTGGTCTGTGCTGTTGTGACTCTGATCAACGGAGAACCAGCACCAAACAGTGCTGCACAAAACAAAGGTAAGGCAATTAAAAATAATGTAAAACATCTTTTCATCTGCTCTTAAAAGTGTTTTTGCTAAAGTATGTAAACCTTTTCAGGTGTTTGGAATATTTACACATTTAACCAACAGATCTTTATTATTACTTTTCTACAGCTCCTTCCACAGCTACTAAAGAAGATGAATCTACCCAGAAATGTATTGGTTTAGCTGTAAATGATGAGGCCTTTTAAGAATTCTTCCACTATTTAATCCATGATTTCAAAAACTTCCATGGTGATCAAGCTGATGAAGGGTATAGAGCTGGTCCAGTGTGCCGCGACCGGGACGAAAAGCGCATTGTTCCTCCTGAATTTGAGGTTCGACTATCGGCTGGATCCTCCTCTCCATCACCCAGGAGTTGACCTTGCCGGGGAGGCTGAGGAGTGT